>NW_015634012.1:1100555-1109724 GCF_001515625.1 Sinocyclocheilus rhinocerous | reverse complement strand
CTGTCTTTACATTTATTTTGAAAGATGAAGCTCGCGATTATGGTAAGGGGCGTTACATTTCCGGTTACATTACACTTGCGGTGTTCGGCCAATCCCAATGCACTGGGTCAGCTGGCCAATCAGAGCAGACTGCGCTTGTCAAAGGAGGGGGCTTTGTAGAAAACGAAGCGTTTGAGAGAGGCGGGGCATAGAGGAACTACATTAATGTACAGTATTTGAAAAATAATGTGTTTTTTGAACATTAAAGCATGTCAACATATTCTGTTACACCAAATACACAAAATAATGATCTTTAAAATAGCATCATATGACAAGGCAAGTAATTTCACTCGGCGGCCATCTTTGAAACTCATCCCGGCCAGCTATTTCAGTCATGCAAGTACAGCTCCTATCTCTTTGAATGGAGAAACATCAAATTCTTCAAAGCTGTTTACTACTATTACAATTAAATGTCATATTTGAAATCACCAATGAAAACAGTTTTGTTTCTTATGCTCAAATAGCGTTAAAAAGCTTATTTTTCTCAGTACACTGATTGCTCCTATAGCAACCGGAGCTTCTGCTGCAGTGATGCCATGACTTTACCAATTAGCCATTGGTTCTTTTAATTTTGATCTGTCATATTAACATAAATTAACACGTAGATTCACCTACTTCTTGAAAGAAATTCATGAAAGTAAGTGGGCAGTGAACTAGGAGAAAAACTTGCTAAATTTTACAGTTACCTACAAAATGTGTATTCTAAAATCACCCTAAGCTGGTTGGCTGTTCATCACCACTCTAAAACCAGCTATGACCAGGCTGAATGACCAGCTAAAACCAGCTAAGCAGCATAGGCTGGTTTTAGCGGGGTTTTTTTTTTTTTTTTAGCAGGGTTGGCGCTTTCCATAGAAATCAGTGTGTATTTAACAAACTATACATGTCTTTTTTTGCTAGTACTTAATTGAAATGTTTATTTAAATGTCTGAAATCTAAAATAAACTTTATGTGGTTGAAAACACTGAACAGTTCTGATATAAAGCACTGAGCCCGTCTGTCTCTGGCTCAGTGCCAGCAAAGTGCGGCGCGTCAAAGGACTAAAATCGATATAACATTTTACTTAGCTAGTTTTAGATTAAAGTTTTTGTCGTCTGTGTAAAACTTTCCTGGGTATATATTTTTGTAATAAAAATAAGCTTCTGTTTCATAAACTTGGTATTTACCTTAGCTTATAGGGTATTTGCTATTATATTTTAATATCATTATGCCTCAGTTAGCTAGTTATAGATTAAGAGTTGTTGTTTTAGATGTAGCCTACAGATGTCTTGTTGCTGTGTTTAATAATTTATGTTCTTAAAATAGCATTTTGTTCCATAAATGCATTGTCTGCTGGTTTATTTAGCTACTTTTCAGTACACCACATTAATTATGCCACTTAGCACTGTATGGCTTTGAATGTTAAAGTGCAAATTAACACCTGACCACTCTTGTGGGTTTGCTACTGTTACAATTAAAAATCGTAGAAGGGTAAAAACATAACAGGCAGACATTGGTATGATGTATGTAACACCGCTACAACAAATAAAATTTATAATGGGTGTATTAGATTTATAGTGTGTGAATAATCAAGCATTGACAATAATCAGGCATATTGGCGGCACAGAGGGGCCCCCCAGATTTAATTCTGCTTAGGGCCCCATAAAGGTTTGGGCCGGCCTTGACTTGAAGTATCTGGGCCTTAAATGATCAGGAAAAGATGCAAGTTAGATTCAAACTTAGGTTGCCCACATACTAAAAAACAAAATGTTTTAAGATGTAAAAAAATATGTATTACAATATAATGTTTATGGTGAAAATCTATAATAAATTCAGCAAAAAATATATAATAATAATAATTAATACATTTTAAAAAATCTCATTCCTGTGTGATTATCACAGTATTTTAGTAGTGAATTTTTGGCAACAACTGCCATTTTTATTTTTTAAACTTAACAGATTTGTTTGTTATATGTATTACAATATAATGTTTATGGTGAAAATCTATAATAAATTCAGCAAAAAATATATAATAATAATAATTAATAAATTTTAAAAAATCTCATTCCTGTGTGATTATCACAGTATTTTAGTAGTGAATTTTTGGCAACAACTGCCATTTTTATTTTTTAAACTTAACAGATTTGTTTGTTGTTTGTTAAAAAATCTGCAGAAACTAGCCTAAAATATTGTAAATGTTGTTGAACCCAGAAAGGACTCATGTGTTTATTTTGTTTGGTCATTGAGCTGGACTAAAACACATCACTTACATGAGCACCATGGCTCAATGTGCATGAAATGTGCCCAAACTACTAGACCACACCTCCAACATCTTATACATTCACACTGAGAGAAAAATGTGCACTTCTCCTCACATGCTTCAACTTCTGTTCAATTTACTTCTTCCTTCATCTTCTTTGAATCTGCATTTAACAAGGAGAGATAAGACGGGAAGGGACATAGTCAAAGCATTCATGGCGACTGTACGGCACCCGAAATACCACCTGAAACCATCATTGGTATTCCGGAGGGGCTGAAAATGGCTTTCTGCAGTCCATCTCTGGTGGTCTCTCGAATTTTTTCTTTCTCCCTTTTCTATTCTTCATTCTATCACCTGGAGAGCAGGGGCGGTGGGGAGGAAGTGTGCTTAAAGGGAAATCCTCTCTGTTTTTGTGGCAGAAGTCACAGACTCAGGCTGGCTGACGAAATGACGGGACAAAGAGCGTGTCCCTTACCACGGCAATTGCAGCAACTTCGCACACTCCGTGTCATCGCATTTGTGAGTGCAGCGTGGTGTGACAGTAGAAAGATGAGTGTCTGAGGTGTCTACCTTTTTTTCCAATCATACAGTAGATAGGGTGAATACAAAGCTCTGCAGAGCCTGAAATCCAGACAGAGTGAAATGACCAAATTTGAACTTAGGAGAGCAGAAGGTAATGTTTTCCCCCCAAAGACTCTGAGGGTAATTTATCGCAGCCAAGAAAATTGATAGAACCCAGACCGCCCCCCACCGCTACCAGTATGGGCGGCAGTGATTTCTTCTAAAGTTGTC
This sequence comes from Sinocyclocheilus rhinocerous, assembly GCF_001515625.1. Lineage (NCBI taxonomy): Eukaryota > Metazoa > Chordata > Actinopteri > Cypriniformes > Cyprinidae > Sinocyclocheilus > Sinocyclocheilus rhinocerous. The sequence goes on along the minus strand of NW_015634012.1, from coordinate 1,106,657 downwards.
TAAACTCAGCAAGACTTTATTACAGTGAGCACTAGGCACACGTTTGGTCTTGAAGGCCAATGTGTGAACTACAATGTAGCTGATACACTTTTTGGCAGGGCACTTTGGGTTTGAGCAAGTGTGGAGTGCTGATAACAGGCATAGTAGCTGCCAATCGGAGATTGTCTGATTAATCCAGATGAAAAGCAAACTATGGATGGTAGTGGATGGTGTAGAGCGAGGCCTCAATTGGTTGGAGGCGATAGTCTAAGCCTCCAATCTCAACTGGTGGGTTGTGATAGCGACAACAGTGATAAACAATGCTACACGCTAATAATTAAAATAAATAATTTACAAATCAAATATGAATGATATACTCTGACACAGAACTGAAGCCCCAAGTCTCCCACTGATTTGCACAGGCTTGGTACAGTAGATTATGCCTTTTCCCCCTGTGGTCGTGGTAACAATTTTGCATATTACTGGGCCTAGGCAGTTCTTGGCAATATTGTTACACCTTAATGCTTTATTTTAAACATATTGTGTTTACCATTGTACGATTTTGGTTGTTGTGCATCCTGAAGCAAAACCAGTTGACAACCATTGGTCTACGCACGCATTATTATACATAATTCTTCATTAGTTATACACGTTTTCTCTAATGGCCGGTAATCATTTGAATGTGTGGTTAGCAGACTTAAAAACATGTAATCTTGTGTCAAGGTTGTGGAACAACTTCTACTGAAATTTTAATTCACTTCCCTCTGTTCACCCACTGTTTATCCCATCTTTATGCCTGTTCATGAAGCGCATCCTTTACTTGTAGCGAATGATCTCCGCAGCTACTGTTGACGTACAGTAAAAGTTTAGAGTTCATGCAGATACAGCTGGCAGGAACAGGAAGCGCAGGAGGTGTACCATACCTCAGAGCATCCGCAACCTTTTGTTTTCACAATATGCTTTTAAACCAGCATCTGCTCCTTGCGACAAGTCCAGTTACAGCTTCAAAACAGAAAGAGAGAACTGCATGAGTGTCCCTTATGAACTGATGAAAATAATGTTGTTCCCAGCTGGTTTGTTCTGATGTAGTCTCAGTTTCAGATGGCATACCACCCACAGTCCATATTCACTTAACAACTAATGCCCAATGCATACAAAAATCGCTTCCAAGAACCGGAACTCCCAGCGCATTCTTTAAATCTTGTCCAATCAAATCAGCATTACTAAAATGTATCTCTTACTGTAGTAACAGTAACTGTGTCTTACTGTAGTAACAGTAACTGGTTTTAGGACAGGAATGTTAAAGTTTTATATTAAATCTATTAGTGGAACTCTGTTTGAAGTAGGCTATAACAGTATATGCACTTCCATTTGTCCCTTCCAGACTTACTCTTTCAACAGGCAGTACATCAATACACTGAGGAAAAAAAAATGATTATGGGTCGATAAAATGAACACTTTTGAGAAAGAGATATTCTCTGAATTTGGAATCTGCAAAGGTTAGCCGCATTAGAGTTTTGTTTGAGGCACTTTGTTGGAGTAGCAGGAATTTTCCACCATTTTTACAGTGTTCTCTGTATAAGCCATATCACAAATACTGGTTTACCAGAAGGTCCTCTGGCTGTCTAAGTAAAAAAGTTAAACTTAAGTTAAAATATATTGGTCACAAGGGAAAAATGTCTAACTTTGAGACTAGCTGGGGTGTGGTGCTGGTCTAGATACCAACACTGGCATGGGTGAAGGTGTTCAACCAGAACCCAAAATGCAACATAATGCTGGTAAATCGTTATGCTGGTCTTTTCGGTATAGGTCAGGGGTGTCCAATCCTACTCCTAAAGGGCCAACGTCCTGCAGAGTTTAATGCCAACCTGCTCCAGCACACCTGCCTGAAAGTTTCTAGTAATCCTGGAGACCTTGATGAGCTGGTTCAGGTACTGCATGAGTGTCCCTTATGAACTGATGAAAATAATGTTGTTCCCAGCTGGTTTGTTCTGATGTAGTCTCAGTTTCAGATGGCATACCACCCACAGTCCATATTCACTTAACAACTAATGCCCAATGCATACAAAAATCGCTTCCAAGAACCGGAACTCCCAGCGCATTCTTTAAATCTTGTCCAATCAAATCAGCATTACTAAAATGTATCTCTTACTGTAGTAACAGTAACTGTGTCTTACTGTAGTAACAGTAACTGGTTTTAGGACAGGAATGTTAAAGTTTTATATTAAATCTATTAGTGGAACTCTGTTTGAAGTAGGCTATAACAGTATATGCACTTCCATTTGTCCCTTCCAGACTTACTCTTTCAACAGGCAGTACATCAATACACTGAGGAAAAAAAAATGATTATGGGTCGATAAAATGAACACTTTTGAGAAAGAGATATTCTCTGAATTTGGAATCTGCAAAGGTTAGCCGCATTAGAGTTTTGTTTGAGGCACTTTGTTGGAGTAGCAGGAATTTTCCACCATTTTTACAGTGTTCTCTGTATAAGCCATATCACAAATACTGGTTTACCAGAAGGTCCTCTGGCTGTCTAAGTAAAAAAGTTAAACTTAAGTTAAAATATATTGGTCACAAGGGAAAAATGTCTAACTTTGAGACTAGCTGGGGTGTGGTGCTGGTCTAGATACCAACACTGGCATGGGTGAAGGTGTTCAACCAGAACCCAAAATGCAACATAATGCTGGTAAATCGTTATGCTGGTCTTTTCGGTATAGGTCAGGGGTGTCCAATCCTACTCCTAAAGGGCCAATGTCCTGCAGAGTTTAATGCCAACCTGCTCCAGCACACCTGCCTGAAAGTTTCTAGTAATCCTGGAGACCTTGATGAGCTGGTTCAGGTGTGTTTAATTAGGATCGGAGCTGAACTCTGCAGGACAGTAGCCCTCCAGGAGCAGAGTTGGACAATAAACTAGAGAGATGCCTTGGCAAGTTTTGCACTTAGACATGAGGTAAGGCATACAAACAAACAAACATATTCAGGGTTGAGTTGGAATAAAGCCTGAGCTCTGAGAGCATTCATTATCGGACAAAGCAAATGGTGCTTTAATGAGATTACTCCCGTAGACTATGCTCCAGAGACAAAGCAATCTCTGCATCGGTTGTCTTGTTTACAGCTAATGGTAACATTTCACAGCCCCTTCAGATGGACAGCTCCAGTGCATTATTGCAGTAATCGATCAGGGCCTCGGCACACGCATGAAAGGCCTATTCATCGCTCCTGGACCACCCGCTTTTGCTCACACGTCACAACAACCCACCTCTCTGTGTTTAAAGAACTGAAAAACAAGCCTGTCCATGCTGTGTGAACATGGCTTGTATAATTTTCTTTTCACCTTAGGAGTGATGGTTTGACAGCTGCCTGTCGATTTGATGTTAGGGGCTGCCCCTGATATGCCGCTGTCAGGATCTCTGTGGTGGCCCCGTTAGACCTGCCTGGAGTCGTTGTGGTCAGGTGAAAGTGTGCCATGGAAAGGTTAGGCTTGGAGCAACACTCTCATTTTGATTGATGGACCTCTCTGTACCCCTGAGTGAGCAATTATCAGAGGATCGGCACACTCGTTCATCACTGTAAAAGAAAAGCAGCTCGGCCTGTGCTGTGCAACCATACCCAAACTGCAGCACTGCCTCCTTACACCACCACCCCACCGGTTCAGGCCAAAAGAAGAGCGATGCCCAGCTAAAGAAGAAGAGAGGAGTTTAGTGGAGTGGAAAGCAGAGTAGATAAGGTTTCCCTCTAGGAATAACTCGGCAGCCTCTTGGATTTGCTCTCTGGCTGCGGCATGAGCTAATAATCAAGCCTCCTGCTTTCATCTGCACTGGTGAACGTGGTTGTCCACACCTTGTTTCAGAATACCCAAACACGATCATCTACATGATTCAACAGCCCATTAGCACAATGTGCTTCCCGACACGCTAGGTTTGGGTTACGCGGCAAACTATTTCCCAAATAAAAAATGTTTGCACAGGGCAAAACGCGCCAGTGCAACAAAATTAGTCAGTTTGTGCCAATATGCAGTGGCTGTCCTCAAGACTGTTTGGCTCTGATACTGTCACATTGTGAAAAAAGCTCATTATGTTAATCTGCACATCTTTTGAGAACATCTGGCAGATGACATGCATCTTTTCCTCACTCTGCCAAACATATTGACATTAAATGCATTATTACATTAGAAGTCAGCAATCAAATTCGCACTGACACATGATCAATATGTAATTTGCAGATGTATTATTCCTCTGGCCGAGTAACACATCATCGATGAGCCCGTTTCAATAGGTTCACTTAAGCGGACCTGTGTAATTCTCTCAGACTTATCCATTGTCTCATAGGAATGCTCCAATCTGATTGGCTGGCTTTCTTCTGGGAGTAAATGTGCATGGGGTTTTTTATTTGTCCGCCTGGAAATAAAGTCATGTTTACAAAGTACTGGTTTGATACATTCATTTAACCACTGGGTTTGCCAAAGATTTTTAGGTATCTTGATCTGTTCAGTTTTGTTTTGGAGCATTCATCAGCAAAGTAACTATATCTTTAAGCACAAATGTATATTCTGTATTGCTTTGAGTTTCTGTTATTTACTGGAGGTGCAGATACTCTAACCACAGAGTCTATAAATGTTTTTTTTTTTTTTTTTGGTTGGTAGGTTTATTGGGAAACTAGAGAAAAATATGTTTTATGATTGACCACATTTGCCCTTGAACTATCAGGAAACCATCAAATGTAACATTCATGAATAATTTCCAGTCTTTAGTATTTGCCATTTTTAATACGTTTTAATTTTCCTGAGATCATCATAGTGGACGTGATCAAGTTTCAACATCTAGCTGATCTCAGCGTATACATGGAAACAAGATAAATGAGGCTGCTGCTCTTAAACAAGACACTATAAAGAATATAAATCACCTATAAAACCTTTGTGTTTTTTTAAATGGTGATTGGATGGTAAATTAGAAAAAATATGTTACAAAATTTCACTTAATTATTTGTGAGAATCTGTTTTCATTACTGTCCCTCTTTACCTTAACATGTTATAAAAAGCAATACAGTAGTTTCAGGGAAAATTTGATGGATTATGGTCATTAATCTTCATAATAATATGAGCTAACATGACATAAACCATGTTATATGACCGTTAGAGCCTGGATTTTTCCTGAAAGTCTGTAGCACAGACATGAGATGCATAGGGTAGCCTGTGTGTTACCCTTCTGGTGGTGGTTTCTAGCTGGAACAAGCAAGTCATTCAAATCATACACTGTTCCTCATTTTTACAGTCCCTGTATGGATGAAGCACAGACACCATAATATTTTCAGCTGGAAAAAAAAAATAAAATGAACAAAATGTAATGACTTAGATGATTAATTTGAAGAGGATGAAAATTAATTGCTACCTCCAAGTGGAACCACTCTCAGAAATATAGTTTTATTAGTAAACCTCCTCTGCCTGTTGGAACGAAGCATGCCATCATCATTTCTAATCCTTAGACCCGATGATTTACCTGCTATTTACCTCTAACTATTAGTCAATTACTACACTGTCTTGTGGACCAGATCTCTGAGTTAATGTGTTTGGAGGAAGGCCAGGTTGTGATTTCTTTTCAACAGTCTAATGGGCTGTCTTGTGATGCATTTTTAATGCGCCACATTGAGTGCAAACCTCCTTTGCCAGCTATTGGGGTATTTTTCTCACATTGATTTTGTCTTCTCTTTTTCCCGCCGCACTGATTTCATTGCACTGAATATGCATGCTAATGCCTGTCCTTGATTTTCATAAGCTATTGTTAAGACAGGTGCTTCTCTAAAGACACGTTCATTGGGAGACTGTAATGCAATGTGGGATCGTACTGCATGGTTGCTCGTTTCAGTTTCAAGTATGCCGATTTAGAGTTAGGAGCAGCCCTTAAAGGAACACGCCACTATTTTTGAAAATAGGCTCATTTTCCAACTCCCCTAGAGTTAAACAGTTGAGTTTAACAGTTTTCGAATCCATTCAGCTGATCTCCGGGTCTGGCGGTAGCACTTTTAGCTGTAGCTTAGCATAGATCATTGAATCTGATTAGACCGTTAGCATCTCGCTCAAAAATGACCAAAGAGTTTCAATATTTACTAAGTACGACTGAAAAT
>NW_015634012.1:1097912-1099828 GCF_001515625.1 Sinocyclocheilus rhinocerous | reverse complement strand
GTGTACTAAGACCGACGGAAAATGAAAAGTTGCGCAATGATATTACGCAGCGCCTGAAAATAGTCCCAGCTAGGTAACTTCCAATAAGCCTATTTTCAGGCGCTTCGTAATATCATTGCGCCTGCTGCACCCATGGTACGGTCTAATCAGATTCAATGATCTATGCTAAGCTGCAGCTAAAAGTGCTACCGCCAGACCCGGAGATCAGCTGAATGGATTCGAAAACGGTAAAACTCAACTGTTTAACTCTAGGGGAGTTGGAAAATGAGCCTATTTTCAAAAATAGTGGCGTGTTCCTTTAAAATCACAGAGGGGTCAAAGTGTAATCCTTTTAATTGATTTGCATGACCAGAAGTTGGCAAATTCTGACATCGATTTGTATCCATTTGTATTTCCATTCTCAACCCTTTGATGGCCAATTGTGCAGTCCTCCAATAACATAAGTGGTGTGATCGTCCACTATAACCAATAATACAGAATTCGGCGACCTCCAGCAATAAAATGACTGGGTCCATACATGTGTATTGCATTTGCATTTAAATGATTTTAATCATTTAGTGATTTAACTTCAATACTAATGGCAGTTTTTCACAGACACACTTAACACAAGGCCGTTTTGTCGTGAATGTAATACACTTACAAAGTGCAGTATAAAAAGCTGCCTATAATGGCTTTCCTGACATCCTATTGCTTTTTAAGAGTGGAATGAAACAGTTGAGTAAAGATCTGTATTTTGAATCTACATATTGCTTTCATGTCCTCTCTTTCATCTCCGTCTCATTCCCTTTCCTCTCTCTCTCTCTCTTTCTCATCACTCACTGGTTTGTCTCCATCCGTTGCTCACATCTTTATTTCATTCCAATTTTCACCCAGCACGATGGAAATGGAGTGGGAGGGCTGGAGAGCTGGATAAGATGGAAGTGGCTGAGAGGAGACAAAAATAAAACCCAATTTCAACAATAGCTCAAACCCCTGCATCATATGTCTACAGGTGGACAAACCAGCGACACCATCAGCAACTCCTGGAATTTTGCATTCTGCTGTAGGGAGTTTTTTAAGCTCTATTTTTCACAGACATCCTTGAAAATAAGGCAGGGACTGGGGTGACTAAACAGTTGTGGCACTTTAACAAAAAGTATTTCTGTGAGAAAAAAAAGAAGTCTTATTCACTAACCACCTGAAACCTACTGTCACTAACCGATAATTTTGTCCCTATTTTTCTTCTTCTTTTTTTGTTTGTTGAGGCTACATTGAGGCGCTCCCGCCCGCTCCCACAGAAAAATATCTTATCTGGGCCCGCTCCCGCCCGCAAAAGTCTGCATAAAAGTAATCTATATAGATTTTTTTTCAGCAAATCAAAGAAATTTACATTAAATGGTTCTGTGACATCTCCTAAGATCCACAACATCCCAGCATAAATGCTCCCGATAAAATATTAGTTATTTAGGCTAAGCAATAACATTCACAGACCTCTGTTATTTTTAACAGAAAAGCAAGCATGGGCTGCTGCCAGCATGGTTTGGCATGGCAGAATGCGAGCAGCGCTTCCGTTTTTTTTTCATTAAAAGCTGACATCTCAGTTCATCGCGATCTCATAAAGCTCTGTTATAACACAATGAACATATGCACAATGAATCTTTCACAATGTCTGCACTTCGTGTGTTAAAATGAGACGATTCTTGAGCACGCAATTTCAGCACTATGGTGAGTGGATTCTAACTTAAAGTCTGCATGACATCAAAATTGACTTTATTTACTTTACTAGCGCACATTGCTAGTCTTGATGTAAACAATTAATCCATGCAAGTTAATCCGCTGAAAAAAATTGTTTGTCTTCATAATCTTTAATCAAAATCTGAACATTTACTTCCGCTCTGGAATGGCATTCCTTTTCTGATGACGTCAGTTTGACGGCT
>NW_015634012.1:1087597-1097846 GCF_001515625.1 Sinocyclocheilus rhinocerous | reverse complement strand
CGTACTCTTCACTAAATTCTATTATATAATCCCGTGTCCTTTAAATAACGCATTAAAAATTGAAAGTTTTTATCCCCTGATTTATTCCCCAAAATGTTCATCAAATTAAGTTTTTCTTTATTTTCCTTGAGGACATCAATCAGTATCTTTCTTTCCTTTCCGTATCTTGGACACTTCATTATAACATGCTCTACATTTTCCTCCATATTACAATATTCACATTTTCCAGTTTCATGTCTCCCCATTCTCTTCGTAGGCAGCAACTTCCGGTTCACGCCGACTTTAAATCAACAGCTGAGTCTGTGATTGGCTACATTGGCAACCCTGCTTAAAACACGTGTTATAAATAGAAACGCTGCCTAGCTTGCGTGTTAATCATTTTAATGTAATTAGTTGTTCTTTTTTGCTTTTGTGCAACACATAAATAACAATTTATATGGTTTAGACATTTTATGTTTAGATAATTTCTATTTTGCGGGAGTCCCGCGAATGATTTTATTCTCCCGCATCCCGCACACACACACACACACGAGTCTCTTCCCGCCCGCACCCGCACTCGCCCATCAAGAGTTGTCCCGCCCCGCACCCTGTTCCGTTGGGTCCCGCGGCGGTACTACCGCGGGAGTGCAGGTCTCTAGCGGGAGCTTACAATGGAAATGACTGTGGCTGGTTTTTAGAAGGTTTAAATGCAGAATCGTGAAGCATAATTGTATAAAATCTCTTACATAATTTAAAGTTGTGTATTATTTCAGCTGCAAAGTTTTTCTTGTCAGTTTTATGATCATTTAAGGTACAGTAGTATGCTGTCATGGCAACAGCGTTGTAAAATGAAATATAATTTTACATGGAAAAAATCTGGAAAGCTTTTATGTATTTTATTTTTGCCACACTAAAACCATATTAATGCACATTTTGATTACGTATTGTGGATTTTATAATTAAAACTCTATTTTAACATTGATTTGTATTAACATTCATCACAATGTGCCCATTCATTTCCATGTGAAGCTTATATTTTGTGAAACTTATAATGTATAAATTGTGAAACATTTTTCACGATGAAAGTCTCTTTCATCATTTTTATTATTATTATTAAATTTTTTGTTAAAAGTTGTGCATTATTTGAGCTGTAAAGTTGTTCTTGTCAGTTTTATGGTCATTTTAGTCAGCTGTCATAGCAACTTGAATATCATTTTACATACAACTTTACAAGTTTATTTATTTATTTATTAATGCTACACTAAACTCATGTTAACACGCATTGTTTACATATTGTGGCTTTATCATTGTTTAAACAGTATTATTACATTATTATATTATTTATGCTGGCCCCATTCATTTCCATTGTAAGTGTTTTATTGTAACCCAGATTTTGTCTTTTTTGTAAACAAAAGAAGGGATGAGTCAAAAATGAATGTTGATTGAGTCGAACTTGTACTGAACATGGAATATTCCTTTGATTTTGACTGAAATTCCCCCTCTGGGTTTCTTTTTCCTTTATGGAGTCACTATTCGATTAGCTTTGCGTGTCCAACATGTGATGCCTGTCTACCGTGTATAGAACGGATGGATTAAGAGTGTTCTGTCCATCCTGGTCAGATGGCATTACCTATCAGTGAATCAGACCTATCATCCCCTCAAATGACAGCAAATTACTGCGACACTGTCAGGTATGAGCTCTAATCACACACGGCTCTCCGGGGGGAATGTAATCACACTCACTGCAACTCAGCAACTGGCTTAAAAACTGCCCTCTGACATCCACAGAAGACCTTTTCACAGAAAAGCACCATGGATTTGCCATATAATATAACATGGGAAAACCATCACAGTAATATCATGGTGTATGATGATGATATAGTACGACGGTGGCCCAAAAAAAGTACTTGAGCCACACTTAAAATGTATGAATATCATTTCATTAGATAGCAAAATTTTAAACCAAGTGGCAAACAAATGACTTCTGAGATTTTCTCAGGAATAAGTTACATTTTCTTACCCATGTTTTGCAATGACATTTAAAGCAACTGTTGTGTTGGTGATTTTTAGATTTTAACTAAGCCACCGTCGACAGAGGCATCTTGTTTTGTTTATATGCTTGGATGGCATGCTGCAGCAGAACACTGTTTGATTTGTTGCCATGTCTACTCATTATAAGCGTCTTTGGGCTTGTTGTTTGGACTTGGCTCATAAAGCGATCCAGTGTATAGAATTAACACGGACAGGAATTTTAAAAAGACAGGTAATTTTGGAGGAGAGTCGCAATATTTTGGTCTTGTTTCCAATATAAAGCATTTGGATTTATTCAGGATTATTGTTGTCTTGTTCGGGGTTTTTTTTTTCTCTAGCAATTATGGAACCACAATTATTGACTCAAGCCATGTACCTTGTTCCCTGTGATATCTTGCACTGCACATACAGAAGAGAGCCACATCTCTGATACGTGTTTACATCAGAATCAGAATTAGAATCAGAATGAGCTTTATTCTCCAAGTGTGTGCAAACATACAAGGAATTTGTTGTGTTTTTTTAGGAGCTCTTGGTACAAACATACATACATACATACATATATGGCATTGAGAACAAAAGAACATTTAAAGACTAAGGGAAAAAATAAAGAAATAATAATAACCAAATAAATAATAATAATGTGGTATGCATCTGGAACAGAAGATTTATGTACAGATTTCTGCATTATTTACTGTATATACTGTATAAATAAAAATATAGATATGTATTTACATAATAATTGAGACAGAGGCAATAATTAGTTGTTAAGATGTGTAAGTAACTAGTTGTTCAGTAGAACGGTATTGTAATTGTAAATTGTAAATCAGTTATTGTAAATGCAGTTGTCACTACTTACATTTTTCAGAGTTAATTCGAATGTGCTTTCTGTAAATTACTGAACTGTGTGTGTTCAGAACAGGTTTAAGCTCTAAAATTGACAATTGCATTTAGCTGCAGTGTGTACAGTAAGTGGCCAATGGACAACAATATAAATTTTCAACAACATATCTACTGTTTTATAATTCAAAACCATTTATTTTTTTCAAAAACATTTTGCTTGGAAAAAAGGTGCTTGAAAAAGGTCTGTCTTTAAAATGATTGCTAGTTGGTTTGATGTTTAGTTGTATAATGTAGGAGTGTCACTAGGCCCTACCTGAATGTTTTTTCCCCCATAGCAATCTTATTTTGCAGCTATTCTTATTGGATCTTTTTGTTCCTTCTTTTTTATGTGTGCACTGCAGCACAATGTCACAATGTGCCACGCAATTGCATTAACATGGCATTATTCTATTTTTTGATGCATTAGGACAGATAAATTGCTTTTTTGTTGAATGTTACACATGAAGTACTTTTTCCCCTAAAAGTGGGCTTAATTTACATGGAATAATTTAGCTGGGTCACAGTATATCTCTGTAGAAAATGTTGGCAGGTCTAGTCGCGCTCCTGATTCTGATCAATGGCATTCATACATTTTTAAGTGTCCCAATACTTTTTGAGGGCACAGTATTAAAGTACTGCAACATTTTTTAAATGTATCACAAGGGCAGTTGTTTGACATGTCATCCAGGGCTTCAAGAATGTAACACTGTATAGAAGAATATCAATCCAGCCTAGTCACACCACATTCATATGCACTGATCTGCCGAGACTCCATCTTGAAATCAATATCCACCACTGGCTGTTGGACTGAGAAATAATATATTAGCAATTGAAATTCATAGATCCTGTGCGTGCACTTTTTCCACTTTCCAGAGAACTCAAAGTGTTGCCCAATACTGCCTCATTGGGAATAGATGCAGTGATTGACAGCTCATGACAATGTTTAGAACAGCAGCAGAATCACCTTCTACTTCACCTCTGCTGGACAGAGAGAATCAAATATCACATACTGAGAGTGAAAGTCAAGAATTCATTAAAGAACTTGGACAATAACAAATCCAAAACAATAACAAAATTATCATTATTTTTGCTTCTCTTAGATGATCTCATGTGTATAAAGCTAAGAAATAATCTCTGAGTTTATAGATTTGTGCCACACACGTGTTGCTCTGCCTCATCGTGGCTATAATCAAAACATGCCATGTAATACGTGTTTAAAATGATCTGTTTCACATCCTATTTATACAGTATGTACTGCATGAATATTCAGTAAGCTACTGTTTCGCTCCATTGTGTTCACTCCAGATGTGCATTGCTTTGTTCAGCATATATAAAACCATCTGTTCTTTTTGTTCGTGCTCATTTTGTTCATGGCTCTCGTGTGTATTTCATTTGTATCTTGTGATTTGTTCCCTTGTTCACTGAATATCAGCCTGTGTGTTTTGATTATGGTATTGGATTACCTTCATTACTCTGATGGATTCTGATTCCAGTATTATGAACATGGACTAAAACACTGTACTTGGATCCTTCAGACTGATTACATCTTGTATTGTTTCTCGGGCATTGAAAAATGGGCCAGTGAGCGAGAGCAGCCAGAGAAAACCTGAATAATTATGAGCCCCAGAGAAATGCTTGACCTTTGATTCTTGACACACCAAATATTCAGGGTATAATTAGGAGATCAAAAATTTCAGTGCAGCAACCATGTCATCTTAATCCCAAATGGCCATAATAAATGATTCTCTCTTAATGATTAAAAAATATTAAAAACAAATTTTTTTTTCATCATCTGATTATGATGCAAATACTATTTCAAATGACACAAAATAAAGACTCCATATTCATCCTTATTTGCAAATGTCAGACATCTTTATTATTTTACATATTTGAGTGTAGAGTTCAACTATTTTTAACTGGATAAATATTTACTCCTGGAGGTAAAACACTCCAGCTGTATTAACGTAAAGGTATTTGTTTGCGTACCGGCTATAAGACAAAAGGCTTTATATCCACAGTGGAGAAGATCCATATTTACACACTCTCAGTCTACAGGTTTAATATTTTACAGTCTTAAAGGAAAATCCACCACAATTGAGAAAATAATCTAGCATTGTGATTTATTGACCTGTCGGTCTAGTGCATGTCATTTAAAACATAATTCTGTATTATGAATTATATTTTCCAACAAGAAGTTTTAGAAGAAATGTTAATGATAAATGCAAAGTTTTGATACCCTGATACATAATTAAGGTGGATGCCACATCCAATTACATCACTGGCTCCAATTTATGAAAGAAAAAAAAAATGAGCCCAATTGGCATTTCCATGACTGCAACTATTTTGGAAATGTCTTGTTAGAGCTGCTTTACAGCAGAATTCGGATTGCCCCATATTTGATGCAGTTTGCGTCACTGATTCTGTTTCTTTCCTGTTTAGTATTGTATAAAGCTCTATATAAACATAGGTGACTTGGATTAAAGAGAAAATATTAATACAACTGTTTAACTCTATTGTCTGCTATTGTCTTCCAAAAAGGAAAGACATATTGTAAAGGAGCCGTCACATTAACAAGATTTTGCAGATAAAAAAGGTCTATTACATATGTTACAAATTAATTTATTGTGCTACTATTTGATTAATGAGGCCCATGATGCACATGAGAGACTACTAACACAGTTGATTCTTATAAAGTATAATGTTAGCATGTTGCTAAGCTCACAGGTCATATGACGTGGCCGTGTTTTTCAATGATATGTGTCAGTACTGAATTAATATACTTTGTATTTATAAGCTATACTTTGCAATTGACATTTCCTATTTGAAATGGAAATTTTAGTCAGTTCGTTCTAGTATTACCTGAATGATACATGCAGAGCTGCATTCTATTTTGAACAGCATTTGGATTCGTATTGGGGGTGAGCTTATACATGTTGCAGATCACTAGGTTTTGGAACAGAGCAAATGTCTTTGTTTCCATTTTTATTTGAGAAGGCCACCATTGGATGAGAGAACTGGAATAGATGGTCCACAGGAGACTGTGTTCTGAAAAAGAAAGAAAAACAATAAATGGATGACAAATTTCAGCAAGTCACCTTCACATAATCTGAAATAACAGTGAAGCTCTAATATAATAATATGAGAGCTATAACAGCAGAGCACAGAAGTGATATATTTGCTATGTTAACAAGATATACGCAGTGGACTTTTGAAATGTTTTTTTAGTCTAATATAAATTCATGTTGCAGTTCTACTTTGATCATGTTTACACACACACACACACACACACACACACACATGGGACACTATTTTATCTTACACTTGGGACACAAATATACAATTTATTTATACTTATTCAAAGTCTCACCAAGTTCTCCAGCTATTATTTGTATATTAGTATACCTTATATTCAGACCAATGGCTCACTCACAATTAAATTTGTTTTTCTAAAGTATAAAGGTAAACAGATAAATTAATTTGAAGTTCAATTTGATTGGGATAGCACCAAAGTAAGGTTTTTTTTTTTTTTTTTACCTTGTAATTCCTATTTGATTGTGCTACTATTTGATTAATGAGGCCCATGATGCACATGAGAGACTACTAACACAGTTGATTCTTATAAAGTATAATGTTAGCATGTTGCTAAGCTCACAGGTCATATGACGTGGCCGTGTTTTTCAATGATATGTGTCAGTACTGAATTAATATACTTTGTATTTATAAGCTATACTTTGCAATTGACATTTCCTATTTGAAATGGAAATTTTAGTCAGTTCGTTCTAGGATTACCTGAATGATACATGCAGAGCTGCATTCTATTTTGAACAGCATTTGGATTCGTATTGGGGGTGAGCTTATACATGTTGCAGATCACTAGGTTTTGGAACAGAGCAAATGTCTTTGTTTCCATTTTTATTTGAGAAGGCCACCATTGGATGAGAGAACTGGAATAGATGGTCCACAGGAGACTGTGTTCTGAAAAAGAAAGAAAAACAATAAATGGATGACAAATTTCAGCAAGTCACCTTCACATAATCTGAAATAACAGTGAAGCTCTAATATAATAATATGAGAGCTATAACAGCAGAGCACAGAAGTGATATATTTGCTATGTTAACAAGATATACGCAGTGGACTTTTGAAATGTTTTTTTAGTCTAATATAAATTCATGTTGCAGTTCTACTTTGATCATGTTTACACACACACACACACACACACACACACACATGGGACACTATTTTATCTTACACTTGGGACACAAATATACAATTTATTTATACTTATTCAAAGTCTCACCAAGTTCTCCAGCTATTATTTGTATATTAGTATACCTTATATTCAGACCAATGGCTCACTCACAATTAAATTTGTTTTTCTAAAGTATAAAGGTAAACAGATAAATTAATTTGAAGTTCAATTTGATTGGGATAGCACCAAAGTAAGGTTTTTTTTTTTTTTTTACCTTGTAATTACTATTTGTACCAGTTTGTCAGATTCAGGCCAATTTGTCTCATCCAACATTATTTACTTACTTATTTATTGACTTAATTATTATTATTAGATTTTTTTTTGAGGAGCCACTGCCTGTCTTGCCTCTTCAGGCCAGTGCCTTCTGTTTACAATTCAAAAGCTTGCAGTCAGTTTTATTTATTTATTTGTTTGTTTGTTTGTTTGATGTTTTTGAAAGAAGTATTTTATTTTGACCGAGACTGCATTTATTTGATCAAAAATATAATGAAATGTGACAATTTAAAATAACTGTTTTCTATTTGAATATATTTTCAAACATAATTTATTTCTGTGATGTAAAGCTGAATTTTCAGCATCATTACTCCAGTCTTCAGTGTCGCATGATCCTTCAGAAATCATTCTAATATGCTGATTCGCTGCTCAAGAAACATTTCTTATAGTGCTGTCAAATGATTAATCGCGATTAATCGCATTCAAAATAAAAGTTTTTGTTTACATAAAATATGTGTGTGTACTGTGTATATTTATTATGTATATATAAATACACAAACATGCATGTATATATGTAAGAAAAATATGTTATGTTTACATATTAAATCTATTTATAAATAATATAAATTTTGTGAATTTACATATATGCATGTAAATACATGTAAATATTTTCAAAACATACATGCATGTGTGTGTATTTATATATACATAATAAATATACACAGTACACACACATATATTATGTAAACAAAAAACTATCATTTTGAATGCGATGAATCGTGATTAATCGTTTGACAGCACTAATTTCTTATCATCATCAATGTGGAAACTGTGATACATTTTATACTAGATTATTTGTATTATGTGATACAAGATTTTTTGATGAATGAAACAGAATTCAAAATAAATCTTTTGTAACATTTTAAATGTTTTTTACTGTCACTTTTTATCAATTTAATGTGTCCTTTTTTTTCAACAAAACAAAACAAAAAAAAATCCAAAACTTTTGAATGGTAGTGTAAACACATAAAAATGCATCATTCTGGGTACTTACAGACACACATTCGAATGCACATGCCACACATGGCAATCACATTGGCGATGCTAAGAGCTCGACCGCACTCTGGACTCATCAAACAGTTCTTGGTGCTAATGCAGCACCTGCAGCAGCAGCCCTGCCTGTTATCAGCAGAGCGGCTCTGACTAGTGTTGCTCGTGTGCTGCTGGGTAATAACTTCTTCATAAGACGGTGGTGGTTTCTTGTAATCCTCCTCCATGGCTAGTTTCCTGGATCAGGCCTGAGGGAGGATGAGACAGTTATGCAGTGACTCACGGATGCAGAGAATCAATCGATTGTAATTATGTTCCAGTATCTGACAACAGCCTTTCATTGCCATTAACTGATATGGAAATAAATCAATGCTCTATGGATCACGTAAGCTTTATCTGAAATCTGTTGACATGGAGAATGCACGTGTTGGAATGTTGTTTTGAACCTTCAATGACAATTAGCTAATAAAGAGAGACGTAGTTGTGAGATGAATGAGTCTGTACTAAGCTCAACCCTTCTCTAGCTGAGTTCAAGGGCGAAATGGCAGCAAAATCATTCAAAACAAGCACTGAGTTCCTCCTAGTCATCTATTCCTCTTTCACAGACTCACATCTTAAAGCTCCTAAAGAAGTAGAACAGAGGAGGCTTTTATTACACCAAACTTTTCACACCAAAAATTCAGTTCCAATCAAATAATTTACCCAAAGACAAGGCTGCAGGCATTGGATATGTTTCAGATTACCCAAATTACCAGAGAACTGCCATTTCAATTCAGTGTACCTTTGTCAAGTGCCTTCAGATGTGTAGAGTCTTCTTTTTTATTTAATTTTCCTCTCTTCTTCAGTCCCACTTCTGTTTTTTTTTTCATGAAATTGAGAAGAAATTAAAATCCTCAATCACTGCACTGCCACAAAAAGGAGAAAAGAGCATAGAAATGACATTCTCTGCTTCTCAGACGATCTCGTTTACCCCTTTTGTATCTCCTGTCCTCTTTTCACCTTTTAAAAGTCACTGTAAAAAGTCAATTTCAGTAAGTTCAGTCAGATGTACCCAAGTTGTCTTTCTCGTGATGTTGACAGGGCTGATCTGATGTATGCCTGGGTGGACTCCTAAATTTAAATACTGTACCTCTGTGACGGCGAGTTTCAGGGCGTGCAAATCAAGTTTTTCCTGTCTGTCCTCTGAGAGTCAGTCATTCTGGAGCATACCACGTCAAGCAAAGCCTTTTTTATTTTGCGTGATTGAACAAGTGTTTTCACTTTTGAATAGATCCTCTAGATACATTTAACAGATGACACTTGTATAGTTCACAGAATCAGTTGTATCTGGTGCTTCAATATGTACAGTAGTGTGCAGTACAGTGCATACATAATATATCATGGGCTGAATTACAGAGGTAGCAAATGATCTACAAATACACTTTAAATGCACTTTATTCATGTTTTTCAGTCTCTTGCTGTTCAGAGAATGGCCGCATGAAGTAAGAATCAGGTCTCCATCCATCCAACCCATCAGTTTTCATTACGTTCATCAGGTGATCTAAATCACCTGGCCTTCTTCCAAATGAGAACCTATAGGCCAAAAAATTTAATAAAACATAATAAAAACATTACTTTAAATCTTGGTAATTCTTTTATACAGGTGCATCTCAATAAATTAGAATGTCGTGGAAAAGTTCATTTCAGTAATTCAACTCAAATTGTGAAACTCGTGTATTAAATAAATTCAATGCACACAGACTGAAGTAGTTTAAGTCTTTGGTTCTTTTAATTGTGATGATTTTGGCTCACATTTAACAAAAACCCACCAATTCACTCTCAACAAATTAGAATACTTCATAAGACAAA
>NW_015634012.1:1085117-1086395 GCF_001515625.1 Sinocyclocheilus rhinocerous | reverse complement strand
AACGACGAGACGTTTTTCGATACTCGATGGTATCGAGGCAATTTTGGTCGGTGCCTAAAAAGTATCGAAGTCGATACCCAGCCCTAGTTGTCGTATTCCTCTTGTTAAGCCATTCCTGAACCACAGACAACGTCAGAGGCGTCTTACCTGGGCTAAGGAGAAGAAGAACTGGACTGTTGCCCAGTGGTCCAAAGTCCTCTTTTCAGATGAGAGCAAGTTTTGTATTTCATTTGGAAACCAAGGTCCTAGAGTCTGGAGGAAGGGTGGAGAAGCTCATAGCCCAAGTTGCTTGAAGTCCAGTGTTAAGTTTCCACAGTCTGTGATGATTTGGGGTGCAATGTCATCTGCTGGTGTTGGTCCATTGTGTTTTTTGAAAACCAGCGTCACTGCACCCGTTTACCAATAAATTTTGGAGCACTTCATGCTTCCTTCTGCTGACCAGCTTTTTGAAGATGTTGATTTCATTTTCCAGCAGGATTTGGCACCTGCCCACACTGCCAAAAGCACCAAAAGTTGGTTAAATGACCATGGTGTTGGTGTGCTTGACTGGCCAGCAAACTCACCAGACCTGAACCCCATAGAGAATCTCTGGGGTATTGTCAAGAGGAAAATGAGACCAAAAAATGCAAAAAATGCAGATGAGCTGAAGGCCACTGTCAAAGAAACCTGGGCTTCCATACCACCTCACAAACTGATCACTGAGAGACCATTTTGAAGGCTCAGGAAACCTTTGCAGGTGTTTTGATTAGCTGATTGGCATGTCACCATGTTCTAATTTGTTGAGATAGTGAATTGGTGGGTTTTTGTTAAATGTGAGCCAAAATCATCACAATTAAAAGAACCAAAGACTTAAACTACTTCAGTCTGTGTGCACTGAATTTATTTAATACATGAGTTTCACAATTTGAGTTGAATTACTGAAATAAATGAACTTTTCCACGACATTCTAATCTATTGAGATGCACCTGTATATAGACATGTCAACTTAAAAAATCCTGGGTTATTTTTTTAACCCAATTGCTGGGTTGTTGTGTTACCCAGCTCCTGGGTCAAATGTAACAACCCAGTGTTTGGGTTGTTTTGCAGCTCCTGAGTCAGACATAACCCAATGTTTGGGTAGTTTTTGTGTTACTCAGATCCTGGGTCAGACGCAACCCAGCGGTTGAGTTATTTATCGCGGGGATTTTGCGTCTTCTCTTCACGAGAGAGCAGTTCTAAGCGCCATCGAATTGATGCATTCTTCGGTAAAATACAGGTTTGTGTACATTTTATTTTATC
>NW_015634012.1:1037972-1084893 GCF_001515625.1 Sinocyclocheilus rhinocerous | reverse complement strand
CAGAATATAATACTTTGGATGTTAAAACATGTCCTCAGAGCTGTTTATTGTATTGGCAGGTTATGGAGTCACAGCATGTTTCGGCTAGAATGAAACGCAGGGCGGCGGTCCGTTAGCAGTTCCCCGCCGAACACGACTCCAGCTCAGGCACGAGAACTTGCGCCGTTACGGTGGAAACAGAATTACAGAGACTGGTCGATTACACGTGAATTACTTCTGTTTAATGTTGAATTTTTCTTCTAATGTTTGTTAAACGAGTTTAAATATAGGCAATATGTATAGTCTATTAAAACGTTATAAACAAGGCTGTAAATGATAAATGAAGGACAATAAAGGAAGTTATCATGCAAACCAGTGGTTGTGTGGAGTATTTTAGAAAGGTTTAGAGGATTTAAGTTAATCTGTAAACATTATTTAATGTATGAAGTAAAAAATAAGCTAGTAATATAGTAAAAATAAATAAACCCATTAGCTGGGTTAAATCAATCCATTATGCTGGGTTAAATAAACAACCTTGCTGGGTTAATTTAACCCAAGATGGGTTCTGTCCTATATTTACCCAACCCTCGGCTTAATAACAACCCAGATTGGGTTGTTTTTAACCCAGTGTTTTTTTTAGAGTGTAGAGTATTATTAGACTGTTAGTTTAGGGTTAGAAGAATAAGTTGACATGCACTTGCAAATTTACTTATAGAATGTCTAAAGTGGACTATCAAAATAATCGTTACCAAATTTACAATATATTAACTTTTAAAGATACTTTCAAATAATATACCACAGTTAAAATTGTAATCAATTACTTTGCTTTTGCTTTAGTATGTTGGGCAACACATCAAAATAAGCGTACATCTTTAAAGTATGACAAAACATTATTAAAACAATGATTTAAAAATGTGCTTTAAAGTCAATTTTAATTTTACATTATTACAAAGTGCGCTTTTTAAAAGACATTTCATGAAATCATACTCTTTGAAATCGTAAGTACACTCATGTGGCTTTTATTTAATTGATTTATGTTATCTGCAAGTACAGTTTTCATGTACAGTACAAGTGCATGTTCAATAAGTGCATTTCTTCTTCACACGGGTGATAATGTAAATGCAAATAATGTAAAGTGTTACCAATAGCTTGGTTTCATGGAATATGTTATCAAATTCTAACATTGGAGCCACAGCAATGTACTAGTTAGTATAATCATGGTGGACCTAACACATGTGCACAACTCATTTGTTACTCCACCTACCTTCTCTTGGTTTCTGTGTAGATCTGGGCTGCTGGGTGGTCAGAACGGCAGTGCAGGAGTCGGCAATCCTGGTGCACGTGAAACACAGAGTGTAGCGGCAGTCGTCCGAGCAGATGAGACAGCAGCCGTCCAGACAGAACTGACAGCACAGGTTACAGCAGCGGTCCACACAGGGCTCGTCCCGGTGACAGTTGTCCCCACAGCTTTCCCTGCACTCAGGACAAGGGCCGGACAATCCACAGCAGTTTTGTCCCATGTCTGCTTGAGTTAAACAGTCTCTGCTGATCACAGCAGCCCTCTGACCAAAGAGAATCCCAGATCCCAGACACATAATAAGTGCGTTTATGAGTGCGTCATTAGGGGACTGCGTGAAAACGCCAATTTGTCTGCTCATTTTAACTTTCCATGAGCTGAAGAAAGGGATGACAGGCTGTTTGTTAACAGTGAGCTTATAAGCCTCAGGGTGGCCCGGGCCGCTCCTCTTTCTGTGCTGAGTCAATTATACAGTGTCCCGTGATTAGCAGCTCAACAGAGAAGAGTGTTGAGTCTGTCTCCCCTCAGGACGACTGTGGATTGGCTTGCAAAACAGTTGCTTGGGAACTCTGTTCTGTGTGCTTGCGTAAATGCATTAGCTAAATGTCCTAATTTTAACAAATGTAGCATAATAACCCACAAGAGACGTCACATTTGAACCAGTCTATATGGGCTGCTTTATCTTATAACAAGCAAGCCTGCGATAATGACGACTTGGGGGACATTTATTCATCTTTGGCACAGAACAATGTCAGCAAAATGTATGGGGCACGGGACGTTTTCTAGTCCCGGCTGCACATTTTTATGTCTATGTAAACTATGTTGACTCGTTGTTGTTTTAAGTTGGGGTTAATGACTTTTTTTGGTGTGTGAAATGATAACAATGAAACCTCGAATACTACAATTTTCTGTATCTGCCAAGGTTTAGAATGACCAGCTTTGTTAATACATTCATTAGGATTCTAAATTACTTAATCATTAAATTAATACACAATCATTACATACTTTTTTTTGCATTTCTTTAATATATTGAATATTTAGCTGCCACATTTTAAACAGAGCCATAGAGAATATTTTACACTGAAAAGCAAGTAAC
The DNA here is from genome assembly GCF_001515625.1 of Sinocyclocheilus rhinocerous. Classification (NCBI taxonomy): domain Eukaryota; kingdom Metazoa; phylum Chordata; class Actinopteri; order Cypriniformes; family Cyprinidae; genus Sinocyclocheilus; species Sinocyclocheilus rhinocerous. The sequence continues at coordinate 1,082,521 of NW_015634012.1, read as the reverse complement.
TACCACATATAAAAGATTGTAAACGAATCATTTATCAAAGGATGAGAGGCGACTTATGTTGCATTCAATTTCTATGTTTATTAGTTCATGCTTTCCTCTGAGAATCAAACCCTTGATGTTGACGTTGCTAGAATATCAGTGAGTCAGTTATTCTCATGTCAGCCCCACATCAGTAGATTCTGTTTTTTTTTTTATCAAAGACATAAATGTATTTTGACACAATATAACTGTGGAACATCAAGATCAGAACTACCATTGTGAAAAAGAAGAACACTTTTAGCATACTTTTAAAAAGAGTACTTATTGTGGAAATAATATAATTCAAAATAATATACTTACAAAATGTGAACTGAATGTCATGTTTTCAGACAATTAAATGAAAATTTATTATAGTTTAAGTTTATATTAAATGCAACTAATTGAACTTAAGAGTATATTTTTGACGTACTTTAAAAGTAATTTGACAATTACTTCGGTTGTATTTGAAATATGATTAAAGTGAACTGCTGAATAAATTTATGATAATTTCTATTGAAACATGCCGGCCCAAAGCATAAGCGAACTAAGCGGCTGCTTAGGGCCCCCCTGACCACCAGGGGGCCCCCAAGAGTACATGAAATGACAGCTTGATTTTGATTAATTTTTATTTATACATATATATTATTTTTTCCTCTTTTTTTTTCTTTGTCCTTTGATTAATAGACATCACAGCAGCTGGTTATTAGGTTGCTTTGGCTGCTATTTCTTTAAGAGCTGCCGCTGCTGAACGTGACGCGGATCTGACACGCATCATATTTTCTCATATACAATATTCTCATATTCATATTTTCTCATATACCACTCTTTTCCAGGGCCCCAAAACACCCTCGGACCCCAGAGGGTTAAACTGGAAGTAGCTGGTTTTAGCTGGTTGTTCCAGCTGGTCTCTCAGCCTGACCAGCTAAATAAGTGGCCAAACCCCTCTAAAACAAGCCTGCTGACCAGCTACTACGGTACACTTATAATAAGTACTTATATTTGGACTATTGTAGTCTGGTCGGGTCGTCACCGCTGCGGTTTCACTAAGCACGCATAAACGTTGTTTTGTCAAAAACACAATCACGTACATACATGCTGCTCACATATTATTGTAGCACAGTTTGTGCTGATTACAGTGTTATTAAACTTTAGACATTCAAATGTTTGTAAGCAACTGAAAAAAGCACAAATGTCAGGGCATGTCAAAACTTTTCCAGGGCCCCGTGTGTATTTAACAAACTATAAATGTCTTTTTTGCTAGTACTTAATTGAAATGTTTATTTAAATGTCTGAAACCTAAAATAAACTTTATGTGGTTGAAAACACTGAACAGTTCTGATATAAAGCACTGAGCGCTTCTGTCTCTGGCTCAGTGCCAGCCAAAGCGCGGTGCATCAAAGGGTTAAAATTGATTATAATATAATATTTTACTTAGCTAGTTTTAGATTAAAGTTTGTGTCGTCTGTGTAAAACTTTCCTGGGTATATATTTTTTAATAATGTTTAAACTTCTGTTTCATAAACTTGGTATTTACCTTAGGTTATAGGGTCTTTGCTATTATATTTTAATATCATTATGCCTCAGTTAGCTAGTTATAGATTAAGAGTTGTTGTTTTAGATGTAGCCTACATATGACTTCCTTCTGTGTTTGATCATTTATGTTATTAAATTAACATTTTGTTCCATAAATGCATTGTCTGCTGGTTTATATAGCTACTTTTCAGTACATCACATTAATTATGCCACTTAGCACTGTATGGCTTTGAATGTTAAAGTGCAAATGAACACCTGACCACTCTTGTGGGTTTGCTACTGTTACAATTAAAAATCATAGAAGGGTAAAAACATGCCAGGTAGACATTGGTATGATGTATGTAACACCGCCACAACAAATAAAATTGATAATGGGTGTGCTAGATTTATAGTGTGCGAATAATCAAGCATTGACAATAATCAGGCATATTGGCTGATTATTGCCAATAATCAGCCCCCCAAATAAGTTAGTCAACATAAAAATTGGTCTACTTCTTTAAAACAAGACAAGATTATTAAAACACGATTTAAAATGGTTAAAATGATTTAAAACATTTAAAGTAAAACTTTTAATTTAACACTTTCAAAGTGTATTTTTTAAATGTGTACTTAAGTGTGTTAAACAGTCATGAAAGTGTACTCTCTTTAAAAGTGGCCTTTTACTTCAGTAATATTATTTGCAAAAACAGTTTTTTTAAAATACAGAGTTCTGGCATGAAACTCTAGATGGCGCAGTCTGATAGGTCTAGCTCAATCTGACCTGGCGACATCATTGTCACATGGCAGCTGATTGGTTCTCTCCTGTATCGGTAGCCAATGAGCTTACTGCTCAATATTCACTTGCTCTGCAGCAGCGCAGCAGATCTATTCCGCCAAGACCAAATACATTGACATTGTCATGTACATTACCATGCCAATCCCTCCGAGAGCTGTCATGACACAAATATACTTTTATGATTTGAAATACACTACAAGTGTACATTTAACACAATTAAGTGGCCTTCTTTTTCAGAAGAGGCAGTTTTCTAATGTCATCTCATACCAGTAGATTTTGACAGATCTTCTTTATGCACCAAGAGCTTGTAACGCTCCAAAGAGAAAGGAAAAAATGAAATCGCATCATATGACCCCTTTAAATCAAAGACGTGTATTTTGACAATATAACCATGAAACACTAAATCCAGACATAGACCCTTAAAACCCCTATTTAAACTGCCAAGTTTCGTTCAGTGAGGACATACACCATAACCAATAGCAATTTGGCATCAGTGACCCCAAGATCAAGACTCCAGCTCAGGTGATAAGAGTTTGAGTGGAGTGCTGACATATTCACTTTTTGAGTGGTCTCCTTTGTTTAGCTGCTTTGATATTTGTAACTGCAGTGATACTTTGATCAATGATGGCGAGATAAACAAAATTTAGAGAATTTGGAAATGTCACGACGCTCATTTAAAAGCCTTTTAATCTTTAAAATTGTGTGGAAAATTAGATATTCATCATGAAAAGCTAGAGGTGACCGTTCCCACACACCTCAGTCTGAGACACACATACACAAACAGCCTTTCCACACAGTTCACAAATCAACACACAAGAACATGACAAGTGAATCACTATAAAGCCGAAGTGACCTTGACTTCCCCGGTAGCACAGTGCGAGCAGTAAAAGCATGTAGTGTGCTACTGTGGGCCCTAGGGCTTCCATTAGTGAATGACATGACACATCTGTGAGATACGAGGGCATGCAGGAGATGATGGAGGCCAGCTGACAGGTCTCAGCATAGCAGCCTCACATTTGCAGTGGACTCACCTGTATAAATGCCTGTGCATCACATTCACATGGGAATAAATCACAGCTCTGTCTCATTATCTTATTCATGCTGTAGGGAACTGCACCCAGTGGTGACTCCCGTTTATCCAGCTCTCTCACAACGTTACACTGTGTCTACACAGGCAGCGGTGTGCCAAGGGGCGGATCTCTGATTTCATGACTACATACATTACAGCATGTTAAAAAAAGACAAAATGTCAACACACTGTTGCTTCCAAATGTAATATAGCAGTGTGTTCTTTTCTTATTTCACTCGAGCTCCTGTATTAGCTATTAGCATAACTTTGGATGTACACTATTTACTGCATGTTGAGGGCAGGGAAATTCTTCAGGAAATTTTCAGGCAATTATTTTTGTTTGAAGCCACAGAGAAAAGTTTTCTCCCTTGGATTAATTCCCGCTATTGGTAAAATGCTTTGGATAAAGGTGTCTGCTTAATGAACATCTAAATGGTTCAGTGATCAGATCACCAAACGTTATAGACCCCTGTGTTTAGAGCCGTCCATTTGTGAACAGTTCATCCGAGATGGATGTTAATACTCAGAGACCAAGTGACTACCAATGGAAGCACAGAAAGAAAAAAATATTTGAAAGAATATAGTTAAGTGCAAACTGAATGTAATGTTTTTTGACATTTAATCCCAATTAAATCATTTAAATTTAAATTAGGCAGTTAGTTGAATTTAACAGTAACTAAAGTATACTTTAATGTCATTTCTAATGAACCTTGTATGTCAGGTATTTAAATATATTTGTTTTTACACATTTCTAATGATGAAGTTGAAATTTAGTAGATTTAAATGTTTTAATTTAAATGTAATAACACAAAATACTATGAAAACCTAATGGTTTAAATGCATTTTAAAGTAAAACTTTTAATTTGACATTATTACAAAATTGTACTTAAGTCTGTTAAGTAACAGTTGAAAGTGTACTCTTTTTCAGTACACTTAAGTGACCTTTTATTAATTAAGTGCACTTGTTTTTCACAAGGGATGCCACCTGATACAACTGGATAATGCTGCAGCATAGCTTTCAACCAATATATAATACAATCTCTGCAACTTCATTTATTTATAGATAGAAACATTTATATGTACCGATGATATCTGTTCAGGTCAGGTTTGATATGCTGATATATATATATATATATATATATAAGACAGATAGGGAAAATAAAGTACCCGCCAGTGTGTCAGAAATAGAAGCCAGGCTTCCATCAACTGATGATGTGACACATTGCATTGGACACTTTCAGTGTAGACTGCTTCATTGATTATAATGGAATTAATTTTGTTTTGATGTGTCACACCACTTACTTCTGGTGTAGACATGGTATTACACTCTCTGCAGTCTTCTGGTGAAACATGGTAACCTAGACAATCAGGTCACTGATGGCCATTGATCAAACAGAGTCCAAAGGTTTTATTGTCGTGGTAATGTTGTGAAACAATCTAAATAAATGAAGGAGTGGACCTGTGTGTCTCAGCGCAGCTATGCTAATGTTGTATTGTCTGGAGCTGAAATGTATTTAAGGATAATCAATCATGAGATACAGGTGTGATTAAAGTTATGTAATGCACTCTTTTCGCTCCGCCCTGCTCCACCTCTGAGGAGTGAATGGGTTTCTGCGCTGTACTTCTCCAGCCATTCCCTTTCTCAGACATAAAAATAGAGGAGACACAGAGCGTGAAACGGGAGAGAGAGAGGGAGAAGAGGGGTAACTCACAATTTATTTAAGCTCTCCATTGTGATTGAGATGAGATTAAAGATGCTGTTTCGGTGCTCACAATTACCGTGGCATCTCACAGTCCTCAGCCATACCATCAGTTGACTTCAAAAGTGGAGTGTCCAGATTTCTTAATGTCTGGCATAGAATAAACAAGTTTTGACATCTACACTCTCAAAAGTTTGCACACACTTATGTTGAATTGACTGTTCTCATGATCTTATGATTAGCTTTGAATTTAGCTTCATAGACAGAAACAAAATGTGAATGTATAAATGTATTTGCAAAACTAATTTTTTTAAAGGTCATGTAGGTTTAGTAGCCCATCTGGTAGCAAAAAGCATCTTTCTTCAGACATGCCTGCATGTTAAGTAATTCATGCACATAATTTGGCCAAAAATACATAATTGTGTTATTTTGTAGTTTAGACTACTTGAGTAGAATTACTTGAAAATTATAATTATTAAAGCATGAGTAGGTTTGTCCAAGTATTTGAATGGAGGTGTACCATTAATTACATTAATGTGATTAATGGAAAATTTACATTAATTTCCCCTCACTTGCTACCGATCGATTTCTCTGTGCAAAAAGTTAGTGTGGTTATTGTTGTGAGGACCAGATAGATTTGAACCAAATTGGCTCGCAGAAAGACGTACTAGAATGAAAGTATGATCAAATCAACTTGCAGCAGCAAATAAACAGCTTTCTCCTTGCAATGTCAAAAATGAAACCAGAGACAGTGACTAGAAGGACACTGAGGACAAGTTATTTGACATCAGTGAGTCTAACAGCTAAAACTGGGGCATGTTCATATTTTTAGTTTTTTTGTCGGGACATTGAGACACACCTCATGAAATCATGTCTGTCTGGACATCTGCTCACCCTATTCAAATCACACACAGCTGCATTCATGTTCATGTAAACAATAACATCACATCAATAGATTTCTGTTGCTTTCTCCGGCTAGTCTGTCATTTCACATTCAGGATGCATACATTGTGCTCAGGTTATGAGTGAAAGTTTATCTCGTAAAAAAAAAAGTGTGTGCAGTAGGATGACAACGAGAGGTGAAATATAGCAGAGAGTTCTGTGTAACAAGCAGCTCCAGCATTTCATTTGGATTGGCAACAAGCTGTCAAGATGCTCATATTTTACCCCACTGTTCTCTCAGGTTGTGCTCCAGAACTCAATCTCTTTCCGTCACATCTGTCAAAAGAGCAAAAAGTGGGAGGTAACTGGTGGTTGGGGGTTGAAAGTGTGTGTGTTTGCATTTTATGGCATGAGGGTCCTATAAAAATGGTGGTGTTTTAAGTACTTTCAACCTAATAGTGCACACTCACTAAAATAAATATGAAAATAGCAGTAGAAAATAGGAGTAGATAAAAAAAACCATTTTTATTTAGAAGAATATTATATGGCAGTGAAGTCTGTCAGGAAGAGACCCCTCCACTATTCCCCCCTGCATTCAAAATGTATCATGGTATATAGAAAAGCTCTCTGTATAATTTAACGTGCTTTAATTTAAAATACAAATTGACTCCCCCCAAAAAATTCAAAATTGTGCTATCATTTACTCACCCTCATGAAGTATGACAGAATTTACAGGTGATCTATACCTTTACAATACATAAGGCCTTCAAAAACCTACAACATAAAAAGAGCAAGCTACTTCAAAGCAGGAACAAAATAATTGCCTGCTGGTTAGAACATGTCTTAAAGCATTTAGTAATTTAATTGTTCTGGTACGACCGTTTGAATCAAAGCTCAGCCAAAAATGTTGGTGTGAAAGCCACACCTGAACAGCTGTACTGTATAATATCAACCTCATACTCAACCTCAAATTCTGTGCAAAGCCACGCTCATATTTTAAGTAGTCACTTTATATGCCCAAATCACTTGATTCCCAGTGCAATTTGCATATCACTCAAATAGATCATTGGGTTACACGGTATCATCAGTCGCACTATTTACTCCTTAGCTCCTACACTGGATGATTACATGTCAAGGCTTTATTTACTGAATTAAACTCTTCTTCAATACATTTAAAGTGGTTTTGATACATCAGGGACCTAACACTGTATTACTAAATGAGCAAACTGCATATCAGAGCAGTTATGACTGATTTCAAATAGTGGTGTACCTTATGGTTATATTATCGGCCCCATGCAGTTTTCACCTGGATCTGTTAAACTGTTAAATCAAATGTAGCTGACATCACTACAATTACAGTATGCAAAACACTGACAGAACATCATAAAGCAATGAAGCAGCTGTCCTGATATATTCCCCCTAAAGAGAAAAAAAAAAAAAAAAAAAGCAGTGGGCATTGTTCGCTGCTTCGTATTCTGCATGGCAACTTGCTCAGATCATCTGACATAAAGGTCATTCTGTTGCAACCTTGCATCTTCTCACTGAGTGTTATTAGATTACAGAAACTGGAAAGATGGGAATAAAAGGAATATAGCCCGGAGTACAAGACTGCTCCAAAAATCCCATATCTCCTATATCTTTCTGTTAGAGTTCTCGCAGTATATCTTACAAATGCTAACCACAAATAGTTTTGTAGATATGTGTAGCGATTATACAGTGTCAGTGTTTCTCCACTCTTTTTGTCTTGTGTATCCCCACAGCATCATTATATGACGCTAGACATAATTTAGCATTTTTAAACTAAAAACAATTGATACATTGGAAACTCACTAACTCACTAACATTTTGTTTGATATCAGTCTGATTGGCTAAAACATTTGTTGCTATGAGGAAAGATAGTTGTTTTAATGTGGGAACATGTACCAACAATGCCATCATCATTAGCTATTATGCATTTATATACTCTGATGATTGAGAATAGTACACGAGCAAGAATGTCCAATATACTTGTATTAGTGGGTAACAATCTTAAAGGAATAGTTTAACCAAAAACAAATATCTGATGAAAATGTACTCACCCTCAGGCCATCCAAAATGTAGATGAGTTTGTTTCTTTATTGAAACAGATTTGGTGAATTTAGCATTACATCATTTGCTCACCAGTGGATTCTCTGCAGTGAATGGGTGCCGTCAGAATGAGAGTTCAAACAGCTGATAAAAACATCACAATAATCCACAAGTAATCCATATGACTCCAGTCCATCAATTAACATCTTGTGAAGCTGCGTGTTTTTAATGAACAAATCCACCAAGACATTTTAATGTAATCTGTCACTTCTGGCCAAAATCCGAGTCCATTATCCATAAAAACACTTCCTACAGTGAAACAGTCCATCCCCTGCTGTCCTCTCACATTAAAATCCACTGACATATTTGTTTAGAACCGTTTTTTATTTATTTATTTATTTTTTAAACTGATTTCGGTAAGTGTAAACGGCGCTTCATCTGTGCATATTTCTTTCCTGATTCAGACGAGACAACTTTATGGATAAGGACTTGTATTTTAGCTGGAAGTTAATGGTGTAAAGTTAAAAACTTCTTAATGATTAATATGAGCGTTTCGCTTCACAAGAAGTTAATTGATGGACTGGAGTCGTGTGAATTACTTGATTATTTATAGTGATGTTTTTATCAGCTGTTTGGACTCTCATTTTGACGGCACCCATTTACTGCAGAGGATCCATTGATGAGCAAGTGATGTAATGCTAAATTTCTCAAAATCTGTGCCAATGAAGAAACAAACTCATCTACATCTAGGATGGCTTTAATTTTTTTCTTTTTCTTTTTTTTTTAAAGAAAATATTCATTTTGGGGGAAACAACTCCAAAATCATATAATGCACTTACATTTCTGAGTAAAATTATATTCAGTGTAAAAAAATGTTGGGTGGGACTTGATTTTATCCATTTGAACTGAATTGAATGTAAAAAGTGAGTATTATCAGAATGTTGCCAGGTGCTTTTAGAGGAAGAGTTAAAAATTAAGAGGGATGTATGACATCAAATGTAAAGGAAAGTTGTTCATATTGTCTAAAAATCTGCTCACATACTCACATAGAAAGCGAATGACTTCTGATAATTTTTTTTTGCTGGAAATCGTTGCCAGCATGAACACCCCTTTACAGGGACAGACCCCTGGAGTAACCTAAGGTTAAGTGCCGTGCTCAGGGGCACCACGGTGTTAGTCCAAACCCTTAATGTGTTTTGAACCTGCAGCCCTTTTGGTTACAAGCCAAGGTTTTAGGACACAAGACATCCGTAGATAAAGGAATACAAGACAGGCTGTCACTTATCTGTGAGGCTTTATGCATTTGATCAATAGTCTAGATGACAATACAACATTTTCACCTCGACAGAGAAGTGCATTCTGATCATCAACCTTTGTCAACATATTTAGCTCAACCCTCTATTCATCATGAGCATCTCTGTATGTCTGATGCTTGAATTTCTGAACCTTTATTTATCATCCGTTTTTACCTCCCGGTCTTCACTCTGTGTGCAAATAAGGATCTCAAAAGCAGACTAAAATTATGCCTCTCTATCAGCTGCCTGGCTCTCCAAAGTCTCCAGCCCGAGCTCCAGTTACGTCGGCAATCAACAGACCCCCTGGCCTCATCCATCAAACGGGAGAATGCGCCGTTAGTGGGGGATTTACAGCACTTGCACAGGAAGTGCAGAATCACTCTTGATTTATGCTCTAAGACTGAGAGTTGCAAGGCGAGTGTTTCTTTCTGCCATCTGAAATATGAAATGGATCAGCCTGGTGGATGGAGGATGTTAACCATACTGTGGGTGTCTATCTGTCTATTTCGGGACAGACAGACAGATCATTTCACATAAAAATTCTACCGATTAGTATGATCATTTTGTTTGCATTATGGCCAATAACTGATAAATGGCCGATATTAAATAAACTAAAAACAAAAACCTTAAATACATTTTTAAATCTCACAAGTGAATTCAATAATGCATATTAAGTAAAATGGATATTACTTTTGAGATTTGATGAAGATTACATTTAAGAGTGCTATAAAAGGATTCATGTTTTTTTACATTTGCATTAAAAAACATGATTCATGTTTTTTAATTTACACTTAGATTGAGTTCTTTGTGTTAGATGACAGCAAAAGTTGTCTAAATGTAAAAATAAGGGACTAGAGAATGTACAATTAAATATACAATATCGTTTAATACTAATTATATAAAAACTAATATTAGCTGATATTAGCTGATAACTGGCATGGTACTAATGTAAAGTGAATCCCTCAACATGTTCATAATCTAGGCCTGTTCGTTATGAAAATTTGATCCAATATTTGTATGCTATTTGTCTGTTCAGACCAGTGTGTGATATAGCAGATGGGCTGAATGAAAATGCAAATTCACTTCAAGCAGAAATACTGTACAGTGGTATGCAAAGGCAGCACTGTGCAACTCAGTGTTGTTATTGTTAACTAAAACTGAAAATAGTTTTCGTTATTTGAAATAAAGCTGAAATAAAATATAACATGAAAAACTTAAATGAAAATTAGAAATGTTGCCTTTGCAACTTACTGAAATAAAATTAGTTTAAAGGTAGGCTAGGCGAATTGGGAGAGGCTAGCAATAGCAAGCTAGTTTTGAAAGCATAAGAGCCTACACTCTCTGCAAATCACTCTCCAAAGCCACGCCTCCTCCAAAACACATGGACGCACACAGACAGACCAGAGGCTAACCAGCGACACGAAGAGAGACGGTTGAATTCAATGCTGTCAGATTACCTCATGTCTCATTCACCGGTGAGAAAACATTACAGTACAAAGTGCATAATATTACAATAATAACGCCTTTCATTCTCTCTCAGTCTGTAACAGATTAATGGAATATGTTGATGACGTATCACGTCTGCACGAACAGTGTGTTCAGAGGTATGCATCCCTCGGACCAAGGGATATGATTGGACGAACCAGCATAACAAAAAAGACCAAAAATCCAAACCAAATCGCCTACCCTGCCTTTAAATTGCAGTTACTAAAACTAAAATAAAAAAATATATAAATTGAACCTAAATAAAAATATTAAAAAATGAATAAAAATGACAAAAGACAATAACAAAATTATTAAAACCTATACTCAAATTAAAATGAAAACCGAATGTCTAAAAATAAGAGCTCATTTTGAGCACATGACAAAAAGTTCAAATCTTATTGGTCAGCCAGTTTTACGCACAGTGTAAACACCTCCCAGTAAAAAAAAAAAAAAAACATCACATTGATGTCATTCATAACTGAACAGACAAATTAACAGCCATTCATAAAATGTTTATTGCACCAAACATTTGTTATGGTGTGAACATATGATCTTATTTACACCTAAATCGGAACAGTAGAATTGGACGTCAAGCTGCTTGTATTTACACACCTCCTAAAAAAATAAACCCTGTTTCCTTTGAATGTCTGCTAATAATAAGTGCACATATTATACATGTGCATACAGTACACATGACGACACCTGCACATATGTGTATTTTTGCACCAGTGCTCCATAACATTTCTTTGAACATTCATTGACAATGAATGTTTACCTCACAAGTTAAGTCTGTGGAAGCTGTCAAGACTGTGAGCCTAATAATTTACAATTACTCATATGTGCTGATTTTATTAGTACATTATTTAATGTGCATTTAAATTACTCTGCCTTGTGTTATATTGTCCTGGCATTAAGCTGGGTTCGCCATATACACAACACACATGCAGTGCAATAGTCTTAAAAAAATCACACACACGAGAATGAAACAATTATAAATACAAATTACATGAATTCATTAACACCCCTAGACATGTTTATTACCAAGTGATAATTCTTTCATTTTGACAGTTGTAGAGGTATATAAATGTTATTGGGACTTGTGACTTTTGATATTGTAGAAGAGCTCTTTATCTTGCCAGACGAATATTTGTGTCAGCCTTGGTATGAATAGACCTTTCGGGTGTGATTTTTTCTCACACTTTCATCTCATATTTGGTGTGAATAGGCCTTAAAGAAATAGTAAAAAAAAAAATGTTGCTGAAAATGTACTCGCAGTGCAATAGTCTTAAAAAAATCACACACACGAGAATGAAACAATTATAAATACAAATTACATGAATTCATTAACACCCCTAGACATGTTTATTACCAAGTGATAATTCTTTCATTTTGACAGTTGTAGAGGTATATAAATGTTATTGGGACTTGTGACTTTTGATATTGTAGAAGAGCTCTTTATCTTGCCAGACGAATATTTGTGTCAGCCTTGGTATGAATAAAAAAAAATGTTGCTGAAAATGTACTCACCCTTATACCAGCCAAGATGTAGATGAGTTTGTTTCTTCATCAGAACAGCATTACATCACTTACATCACAAATAGCTCACGAACGGATCCTCTGCAGTGAATGGGTGCCGGCACTGCAGAGGATCCATTGGTGAGCAAGTAATGTAATGGTGAATTTCTTGAAATCTGTTCACATTAAAAACAAACTTGGACCCACTTTATATTAAGTGGCCTTAACAACTATGTACTTACATTTAAATTAATCATTTGGTACAATGCACTTATTGCGTACATACATGTTTTTACATTGTACTTATATTTTAAAAATACCTGCATGTAATTACATCTGTAATTAATTTCTGTAATTACATTTATAATTACACTGTTGACCCATCCCTTACACCTTAACCCACCCTGAAACCTACCCATACCACCAAACCTGTACCTAACCTTACCCGTATCACACCTCAATAGCAGCAAAAGTGTTTTGCAATACAATATGAACACAATAAGTACATTGTACATAACATTTTTTTATGTACATGCATAGTAGTTAAGGCCACTTAATATAAAGTGGGACCACAAACTTATCTGCATCTTGGATGGCCTGATGGTGAACACATTTTTAGCAAATTTTCATTTTTGGGTTTGCCATTTCTTTTCAGTCAAGGTTCGTCAGTAAATTTTTGCAGGAGCATGGTAATTTATGTTGGTCTAAGCTGGTCTTTTCAGCAGGGCAGACACAAAAATAACTTTAGCATGAAATATTGAGATTCTTGATACTTACAGAAGTGTAGGGAGACTGTCAGGAGAAAAGTGTATATATACTAGGGATGCACCGATACCGATACTGGTATCGGTATCGGGCCCGATACTGAGCTCCTGTACTCGTACTCGTACTCGTATTTATGTTGGTCTAAGCTGGTCTTTTCAGCAGGGCAGACACAAAAATAACTTTAGCATGAAATATTGAGATTCTTGATACTTACAGAAGTGTAGGGAGACTGTCAGGAGAAAAGTGTATATATACTAAAACCGAGAACAGGCTGGTAAAATTATTGAAACTAACAAGCTGGCAAAGAACCCCAGGCTAGCCTCTTTAAACACCTCCCGGGTGCCACAATTTCATATTTGTGCATGTAATTCATCTTTACTTTGGACCTCAGTGGGATCTTTCAGGCAAACAGCCACATGAGCAGGATTATATTGTCAAGGTCTAGTTTTTGACATAACACTGAGTCATAACGCTGAAGTTATACTGTAAAATGGCATGTGTGTAACTGAATAGTGCTGCGTAGGAACAATCACACTCAGCCTGCTGAGTTAATGACTGTGTCTTTTTTTCACAAGATGATGTGTTAGTGCTTCAGACCCGCTCATATCTCTGCATATTTTGCTCATTAAACACTAGTTAATTTCAGCTATGACATAATCAACTCGGAGAGGCACAAACACGCACTTGAAAAATCTCCTGGGGCAGATGAAAAGAAAGTGATTGCCATAAGATCCTTTCACTGGAAATACAATACAAACGAAAAACTGCTGTTTACAAGAGAGACACTTGTCAAGAAACAAATACAGACAAGGCTTGTATTTGTATAGATTTCAAAAGAGCTGTCTTTATATTTCTTCCCTGACATATTTATGTGAAAATAAATCTATTGATTAAAGCCGCCATACTATAAAGCCTCCATATTATATTTTTAAAGCTACACATTAAATTTTTGCAATCATTGGGCCATTTATATGTAGCAATTCCTTTAATCATCCTGGTCTGGTCTTTTATTTTGAAGTTTTGTCATGTCTAGCTTTGAGTTCCTGCTTCATTGTTGTTGTCTGGTCCCTCTCTTGATTGTTTCTAGGTGTTTAGTCACTTGTTCTTGTGTTTTATGCTGCCTTCTCACACAGTCAGAATTATCGTAAATACAAGTTTCCTGATCAGAAATTGGACATGAACAGCCTCTCAAGTCGTATTTACTACTGAGATAATTTACCCAAGTTTCCGACTTTAAACATGGTGGAGGGTGCAGTGATTGCTGCTGTCAATGCTATTTTTTATTAAAGTAGCACGTATTTATATATATGAACAATCAGGATACTGTATGTTTTATAAACAGTGAAATAAGCATGTATTTGACCAAAATTTCAGAATCGTCAGCAAGCTGACTATCTAGTACGGTGAATGTTTATATGGTTGTCAACCAATGGGATGCTAAGGCACTTGAATGCAACAAGCTCGTAATCACAACAGGAAACAGGAAATTTCCAATAGCACTGAAGGCAGCATTATACATTAATGTTTGTTTTGTTTATTGCAACTTTTCGTGTTAGAATAGTAATATTCATTTTGTCAGTGCTCTGTCACTGTAGATTGTGTCCGAAACTAAGAAAGCTGCCTTGCTGCTCAACCAGTCAAGATGTTTTTTTGTATTTTTTTTGTATTTAGACATCTACTTAAGTTGGGATTCCAAAACTTTTTAATGCTATGACCCACCTATATATAATCATTAAGTATGAGCAGATGACTGAATTGAAGTATGCATTGACATGGACCTAACAGTTCAGTTATATGTTCAATTCGGTGAGTTCATTCAATGAAGGATTCATCAAACCTCAAATCAGTTTTTTTTATAATGATATTAAGAGAACAGATTTGCATGAATCATAAGTTCATAAATCAAACTGATCAGGTTGTGCTATATGTCTGTTTTGGACATTTAATTTACTCCATTCAACTGCTTCGTCAGACACCATTTTTATTTTTTCAGTCGACCAGTGAATCATATTCAAGTTTATTTGTATAGCGCTTTTCACGATACAAATCGTTGCAAAGCAACTTTACAGAAAATTAAGTCAATAAATATCAACTATCATAGGCAGCAAAGGATATATCCAGTGGGTCATCCCTAAAAATGAAGTGTTCTTAATTTTATTGAGTGTGTACTTCAAATCTTAAAAGTATATAAAAAATTGCAGATAATGTAATATTAATAAAATAAAAGTCTATTTAAATGTACACTTTCATGACTGATTCTAAAGTACACTTTTAAAAAGTGCAATTTTGTAATAATGTCAAATGACGTTTTATTTTAAAGTACATATTAAATCATAATGCTTTAATCTTTTTTCATGTTTTAAAGAAGTACATTTATTTTGATTGATTAACTAACATACTTAAGCACAAGTAAAGTACTTGATTGTAATTTTAACCTTAGAGTGGTTTTCAGTATCAAAGTTAATATATTTTTCAAATGTACTAAATATATTTAAATACATGACTTAAAAGGTTCCTTAGAAATTACATTAATGAATGTTTTAGTTTGACTATAAATGCTTTTCAGTACAATCAGTACATTTTAACCATATTTCAAAGACAATTGAAGTAATTATAAAATGACATATAAGTCCTACTTAAGTGGGTCAAAAAAGCACTCTATTAATTGCATTTAATACAAATTTAAACTGTAATACATTTTAATTACTTGCAATTAACATGCAATTACATGTCTGAAAAGTTAACATTCAGTTCACACTTAAGTACACATTACTTATCTTTATATAATCTCACTGTCTCTTTGCTCTTGTCTGTGTTACCCTTTTCAAATTCACATCACATTTTATGATCACGATGGGAACAAAATGAGCTCAAGGGAGGCAAAAGAGACGCTGCTTCCCTCTGAACCCTTTTCCGCTGGTCGAAAAGTGTTGAATTAGTTGTGACAGGGTGCAAGATGACAGTCTCCCCCGAAGACAAAACTAACTACTCAATCTTATGTTCTTCATAATATTTGTTTTATTTTTGTACTAATTATTTTCTCATTGTAACTTGTTTGAAAAGGCGCTGCCTTTGTTGCCTCTCCTGAGAAAACAATGTTATTGATACTGCATCATTACTTGCCTCAATAATATGCAGACGGCTTAATGGTATGGAGGATGTGACACAAGCGTCATTAGCAAGACCACACCAACGCAATCACACATTCTCCATGCACAACATCGTCCAACCAACTCAGTGGGAAGATCAAGTCTCTTTTGACAACAAACATGATGTGTTCACATTAAAAAAGGCAATTAAATAGACTTTATTAAGCCCTCCCATTACTCTGTTTCCCTCGAACCGATTCAAAGGAATCTTGAAATCTCAAATAAGAAGCCCACCTTCAGGCTGATCTTCTGAGGCTCAGTTCTCTTTGCTGTTTTATTCAGTGAACTAAGAGGAAAAGACACGAGAGAAGAGAAAAATCTCTGCGTCAGTCCCTGGAGGCCTATAAAACTCCAACGAGTCAAATCCATAAATAGGGTCAAGAGCTCTTACAACTTACCCTTTAAAGTTATCATTCTTACACCAGCAAAACAACACCAGACATCTCGAGAGATAAATGGCCCATGTTAAATGATCTAGTAAATGTGGCTAATGTGTTTTAGCACTTCTTCAGTGGCGTGATCCCGACCTGCTTCTTTGGCTGCCGAATACTCGTACTCAAGCTCTGTGTACACTGTACTATTTTGGCAATTTTTTGAAAGATAGAGAGATATTCAGGCCAAAATCATGATGATAAAATGCCTTGCAAATATGTAGTCAATACAATATTTAGTCATGTCATGTTAATTATTTAGTCAGTTTTACTGATTAGATTTGATTAGTCATTAAATTTACTTTAGCCAATGTTACTCATTTTAATTGATGAGAAATCATAGCAAATATGAAATTTATGTAAATTTAAATATGTGTCAGCATTTAACGAAAACGTGAAAACTGTTGTGGTGAAAACCTGAGCTCAGGGAATATTATTTCCAGTGTTTTTACTGTTAAATAAAACTAAAACTATTAGAATTTGTCTTAAGTAACTGAAATAAAACCGAATTAAAATATAAATATTGAATGAAAAACTTAAATTAATTAATTAAATGAATACATTTTATTTATTTATTTATTTTTACATGAAAATGACTAGAGTTGGGGTACTTGCACTTGGACTGCAATTATGAATAATTTTGGACTCGGCACTCGAATTTGACACTGACACTGACTTTTTTTCAACTACAGTAAAATTCATGTCTAACATGAAAGATAAATAATAGTAATAAATTAAGATAGCAAAGACATTAATACATTTCTCCATTCAAACTCAGTTAAGGACTTGGATTTGACTTAGACTCGACAAGGTTGTACTGAATTACTAAAATTGTTACAACTAAAACTTAATTAAAAATAAATTAAAACTATAACTAATAAAGATGACAAAAACACATAACAAAATAGCTCAAATTAAAAGAAAATGAAAATGACTAAAGTTAAAATGAACACTGAAAATGCAAAAATAAAGCTAATTAAAAATATGAATAAGTACTGTAATAGTAGATAAATAATGCTAAAATAACACTGATTATTACAATGAGTACACTATTGTAATACAGTATTGTGAATAGTTCATAATTCATTATCCAAGTTGTAGTCTGTTTAAAGGTAAGAGTGTACTCACAACGTGACATACATTCTAACTACAATGTAAGGTGGTTGAAGTTCACTGTACATTTGCATCATTTTATGCAGATGCAATTTGTAAATAATGTTTATATTGTGTTTATATCTAATGAGTGTCATATGTGTATAGGATGTTTGTGGGTGAGTTAATTAACCCCCTAGCATTTAAAGTTTACCAGTGATCATTCACCGTTCAGCTGCAGCACAGCTCAAGCGTGTCAATCCCTGGCATTACTGACTAGGGATGGGCTATATGAAACAATCATATTCTTAAACAAAAAAACAAAAACAAAAAAGAACTTGCTAGTGCATTGTTCACAGCTTGTGCCAATTAAAATCTTTTAATTGTGATAGTTTACATTTTTCTTTGTTTTTTCAAAACAAACCCTTTACATACATTTTCATTAATAATTTAGCTGACAAGATTAACACTGGACTTGATTGGGCACCCATTCAATCAGAACAAATCCTCAGGTTTATACTGTAAAAAGTCAGACATAAATGGACTTCAACGTCACTCAGCCTGTCTTGGCATTCACCCATGATATCACTGGGGTCATATCATACAGTCTGACAAGCAACAATCACAGGACTGAAAACACAATGTACCTGATTGAACACACACACACACACACACACACCTATTTGCTTCATCAGGATGCCAGCAAGAGACCAAAAACAGTTGCACTTCGACTACATGTTTTAAGCGATTTCATTAGCCATGCTGCTAATTATGTGTTCTGCTAATCAGGGACATAAAAGAGCAGAGCCTCTCCACTTCATTAAGCCAAGAACACATTGTACTTCTGATTGCTACTCCCTGAGTACAAAGTTCATTAACTCCTTTGGACAGGACCTGCAAAAGCGAGCTTGCTCTGTCTTTACAATGTATTGCATCAAAGCGGTAACTTGTGGTCCGCGACGTCTTCTGGATATGCATGTGATGCCGAATAAATGTCTCATTAGGAGCCTTTTGAAGTATCTAAAATATCAAGATGGGAAAAAAAGAACAACAGAGCAACGGTATATGAAGTTACCCACAATTGCTCAGAGTCAAATGTGTGTTGTTTGTAAGCCAGTCGCCATTGGTTTGTGGAGGCTATAAATCTTTCGATTTACCTGCTCGTGTTTTCTCAGATGATGGCTTCCCTCAGGTCTCTGATGCCGGCTGCAGACAGCATAATACAACAGCTCCAGCCTGGAGCTTTTAATTAACACAGAGATTGCTAGAACCAGCTTCACCATGGGAACTAACATTACATTAAATTGAACCAGGTATTGATTGTTTGTACTTGTGCTGCTGTTTCAGTTTTGAAAATTTTAGTAGCTAGCATGTGGTAGGATAGAGTTTAGTGATTTTTGCTAAAATGTGAGAACCTTTCCTCAGAACTAATGCTACGAGATAGAAAATAGAACTTCACTTGATAAAACTGAATCAAATAAGACCAGCTAAATAAATACAAAAGCACTGTTTCAAAATCGTGTTTTACGGCATCTTGAGTGTATTACAGACACAAAGGCTGTTTCAAAACAGTAGGTAGCAAAACGATGGCGCCTTGTACCTCAGTTTGGCATTTTTAAAGCTGCTGTGTGTAATTTTAATTTGCAGAGACAACTGTAAATACTGTAAACCATTCTTTCTTTCTTTGTTGGAGAAGCCAAAAGAGCGGTATACTGTACTTGACAAATGGTGCATGTTTGGAGTGGGATAGCTACCCTGTTTTTCTGAACTATGCATATCAAAGCAGCTTTACAGAATAATACTGCAGTAATAATGTCTTAAAATCTATAAGGTCCTCATTCAGCAGTTCCATTTAAAGCTTCATTAAAACATTATAGTCTGATGTATTTTCCTGTGAACCCCAAGTGAGCAAGCTGTGAAAAGGAATGAGAAACTCCATAAGGTGAACATATGATTAATGTTAGTTAGCCAAGATTAGTACGAATCATATATTAGTTTGGCATCATTCATGAAACATAAGCATATGCTTCTATGTATGGCACGGTTTTTTTTTTTTTTTTCCAAAAATAACCACTAGATAAAGTCAAGATACATTTTTGTTGTTGCTATGGACTACATTGAAAAGAGTGATGTAGAAGTATTCACTGTGAAGCACTGGCGACATACTTGAGAGAAAACAGATTTCACGTTAAAAAAGTGTTTTGAAGCTTGTTGTTTTGCAGAACATCACATTTATATGTAATATGAGAATAGCAAGGCCTGTAGTTAGGGAGTACATGTTATTTAAGGAAAATATAACTATGCTTTTAAGAATTACATAATTTTTTTTTTCAATCCTGGTCTGTGGGGTAAAACACCTCCAGACGGGATCGCTTCCCACTATCATAATTACTGTAGTTATCATGTTCTACACATCACAACTTTTGTTTTTCCATCAAATGTAATCTAACTAGGTGGTTGAAATAAAATATTTGGACTTTATATTTAAAAATTACCTTTTTTTAGTGATCTTGCATCCTTGTGTTCTTGTACTACTGTACATAATCATTAACCGTCGAAGGTCAATTCCAATACTCAAGAACGCAAGTACAGAGGATGCATGAAAGTGCCCGGATGTGTTCTTAATATCGAGGATGCATCGAGTGTAGACTTGAGAGAATCAATCCATTAGAAATCCCAGAAGACATGTATGGTCGAAGCAAGGTCAATTCCAATACTCAAGAACGCAAGTACAGAGGATGCATGAAAGTGCCCGGATGTGTTCTTGATATCGAGGACATCGAGTGTAGACTTGAGAGAATCAATCCATTAGAAGTCCCAGAAGACATGTATGGTCGACATATGGAAGCCTGTATGCTTTAAACTTCCCGTTTAAGAGTCCCGTTGCAAGCTCGCAAACACGTGACGGCTTATGAAAGTAAACATATGTTTTGCATCATTTTAACTTCCGAGTTCGTTCTTTCAAGGTAGCCTGGCAAGACCGGTCTCCACGAGAATGCAAGTCAAAATACTATAGTAATTTATAGTAAATTCTATAGTGTTTTTGAACCATACTATACTAAAATACTTTAATTAATTTGTTGTGGTAATTCTATAGTTGCTGTGGTAATATAACAACTATAGTAATATAAACAAATTACTTTACCCAATACTGTACTAAGTTTTCTACAAATATAGGTATATTATACTACAATACACTACAGTTTACTGTAGTAAAAACTAAAGTATACTACAGTATTTATTACAGTTTATCAGTTCACTATAGTTAATACTACAGTATGCTGTAGCATTCATTAACAAGTGTTGTAAATACTATAATATATACAATATAATACTATAGTATGGTTCAAAAACATTACAGTATTTACTATAAATTACTATAGTATTTTTTCATGTGGGTTCTTTGCATTCTTGGAATTGACAAACACCTAATGTTTTTCAAATAGGGTGATTTTCAGTATGGTTCATTAATAAATATTCACATTTATACTGTTATTTTAGCTTGTCTTTTTAATTTTAAGCTAAAACTGTGTGTACTCTGATTTTGCTGTAAATGTATAAAGAAAATTGCTTTGTCAGAGTGAGTGCATTTTACCCCACCTGTGGTATAAATGTAATTTTTGTTAAAAATGGAATAATATGAAAACTCTGGACATTTTTCATACTTGGTTTATAATTTATGTCATTGTCATGGAAAACTAGGATAATATTCTAGACACATTTAACTTTTGTTTCACAGAAAAATGACACGATCCTCAAGGAGGCATTTTCCCCCACCCTAAATAGTTTGTAAAACCATTTTGATATAAATTGTTATATTCAAATCAATACAATTTAGCATAAATTTATGAATTTACATATCATTTCTGCTCGTCATAAATGAAGCATTGAGACAAATGAGGATCATTTTCAGGGGAATTATTTTTGTAATTCCCATTAGTGACAGTGTTATTATTGCAGTGATATTTATATACTATTATAGTATATCTTGATATTTTGAATTACACTTTATTTTTATATTTCTTCATAAATTTAGTTTAAGTATTAGTAGTTTTACAAACATTTTTTACAAACATTGTGTCATGTCAGTATTTCTGTAATTATACGATATATTTTGACTGTTGAGTATTGAGCAAAATGTCAAAGTCAGATTCTTTTGTCTAATACTGTTTTTCCCATTGACTTCAGTCGTGATGAAATCCTGATGGTCGCATTAGAGATTGAGTGACACACTGAAACTCGAATTCTCACAGAGGCCACGTTTGTGACAGAGCGCTCAGTTTCGTTTAATACCTGTTATCTTACCATGTCAAAAAAGCAAATCCAAAACTGCTCTTTGAGCTGAAATCTCTCTAGCCAGAGCTACGCTAATTATACAGGGTTTAAAATAGCCATGACAGTTTGCTACATAATTTCAGGTCCTGCTGTGGTGCTTTCTTGAAAGGACTGCTAATGAGTTTTGAAATAATAAAATAAACACACGTACAGCGCACTCGAAAAGTGTTTGGGTACTTGAGACACATTTTAAGAGGCATCGATTTAAATGTAACTCAAAATCAAACCAAGGGGCATCTGCAAAGAAATTATGCTAGACCTTTTCCTCAGAACTAACTTTCTAAGGAGGTGTTTAAAGTCGTTTGACATCAACTTGCATACTACAAAACTTGAAAGCAACATATAAAACAGGTGCATATTGACATTTCAGAAGAAAGCACAATGGCTTTCCCCTGTAATCAAATAAAACAGGCACTGATTCTGAGTAGACCCTGAATGGAAAGCCTGAATTTCCTTCAACAGGGTGCACGTTTTGCTAAGCTACATGAGGCTCTAGCCTCTAATTTTCCACTGTTTATTTTGACAAGGGATACATAAAAAACTACAAGAGTTATAAAGGAGGCAGTGTTCTTTCTCCTTTCCATCTCCCACTGGATACCCACTTTCAGCATCAACAACCAAGAAGAGAGGAACTTCAAACGGCAACACTGCTGACAGCTGAGGCTCAGAGAGCTAGAGAGAGAGAGGATGATATAGCAGAGAACAGAAAACAGAGATCATGAAAAACAAATAACAACAACAGAAAAAAAGTATATATTGGGTACCACTTTCTCTGGAAAATAGCTGAAGGTAATGCAATGACTCCCTTGAGGGCGTATCTGCAGTATCCTTCAGTGAACATGCTCGCCGACACTTTGCGCTTGGCAATATACCTGCAACTGACTCCAGTGAAATGAGGGAGAAATGATGGGGGAGGCTGGCATAGAGAGTAGTGAAAGTAATAAAATATAAAGAAGGGATATATGTGACATCATTACAGGGCTGTGTCTTCCTTTAGAGGCTAGAGCAGCATGATTGAATATGCTGTTGACTTCAGTTCCTACAGCGATTCCACAGCAGAACACAGAAACTAACACTTGGCATTCGTAACTTTTTAAATATACTCCTCCACAGTTCATTTGTTTTTTCAAGGTGTGTGTTTCTCTGGCTGGTATGGTAAAGGTCTTTGACTGTATACTGACACTTATTGGAATGTATGCAGCATCAAACAAAATCCAAAGTTATTGGTTACTGTTGCCACTGTAGAAATATATTGTTCAGTCATGAAACTCTATATGGCGTAGGCTGATATAGGCTGGCGTAGTCCTTTACATGCAGTCTGCTAGTCTGCTGGCACAAGCTGATTGGCCTCTGAAACCCTCCACCTCCCCCAGCTCCACTGTCTCTTCATGCAGCAACAGCATATCTTACATGCTCACAACAGCGTGTCTGTGTATCTGGTTGTCATGATTAATATACTAATAATAATTTATTCCCTAACTGAAATTGTTTGATAATAGCAGGGTAAGGGTGTAGGATTCAGCTGGTCATGTGATCTCCAAATGGCAGCCACCATGAGGGGGCGACACTCTTTATGAATGAAAAAAAAAACACCAACAGTCTTCTGATATGGTTGAAGAAGTCTTCATCTCAAGTTAGAGTATGTCATTTGAAACACTTGTCAAATATACTATTAAATAAAAAAAAAAAAACTTTGTTTACTTCACCATATTGAAAATAAAACCATATATCCACAGTCAGTCTGAAACATTTTATTTATTCCCAAGCAAAACAGGTCATTCCACAAAAAAGTGAGTCAGGACTTGATATTATCCACTGTGAACTGATTGGGTGGTGAAACGCAGTTGTTACAAACCAGAATAGAGTCAGGCTGTTGGGGAAAAAGTAAGGGGTTTGTGACGTCAACCAAAAAAGAAAGTAATTTCAGTGACTTGGCAAGCTATTACATTTTGATAAAAGACTATAAAGACAGCCTTTTTATGTTTTCTTTGGAATGACGTGCACCAATGAATCATGCACAATAAGACGAGGAATGTGCATAAGGAAAGTAAATAGGGTCCATTTTGATTTCATGCTGAGTTTAAGAACATTCCGGTACAGTTATGATGAAATAGCCAAACTATGCCAGCCAGTGTCATATTTATAGACCCGAGATTTCAGAGAGTGCATTTGAAACTAAAGGTCTCCTTGCAACCACAACACAGAGAGACAGTTTTATCACCATACATTCAAACATGCATTGAACGTTTATTTATTCAAGGGCTTGACATGTGCCCTTTTTAGTTTTCCACATCTGTCTGAGTGCCCTCTTTGGGCAGATGCACAAAAACCCCTCTTGCTGTCTCACTGGTAATTTGCCTCCACTCTTTAGACATCAAACTATCAGATGCCCTTTCTAGGACCCTTTCCAGTTCTGAAAGCAAAACGCACACAACAAGCCTGATGCTCGCCACCCTTTTATG
This sequence comes from Sinocyclocheilus rhinocerous, assembly GCF_001515625.1. NCBI lineage: Eukaryota > Metazoa > Chordata > Actinopteri > Cypriniformes > Cyprinidae > Sinocyclocheilus > Sinocyclocheilus rhinocerous. Next base: position 1,057,948 of record NW_015634012.1, on the reverse strand, counting down.
CAACAAAATCCCCAGATCACAGCCCGATGCTCTTCCAGTGTAGGCTTAACTAGTAAAATGCTAGGACCACCATGGCAAGCCATGTTGTTTGAAAACATCATCAAGAATCAACTCCCACGTTGATATGTACACAAGTTTGTGTGGAAATGAATTTCAGTGTCTTAATGTAGTTTTTATCAGAATGGCAGGAATCGCTTGGAGTCCCAGTGAAAGTTCGATTTCAAAGCTTGCATTCAGATCTGCCTTCATACCAAGACCACATTCAGACCAAATCCCCTCCCTACGTTTTTCCCCCTTCTTTTTTTAAAAGCTGTTTCACACAGATGTACATCACAAAACAGAAGAAAAACTTTTGAGTCTAGATGTTGCAGGTACACTGGTGAAAAAGGTATCTAGATTCTAGGTTTAATAAAGATTTGGGAATGAGTCCGCAGGGCAGCACTGGACACTTTTGTTAGCTCAACTGAGAAGTAGAAATATGTATCTGGAACGATACATATTTCATGGTCTGAGCTGCACTTGAGGATTTTTTATCCCGGAGAGGTAGCATTTTTCACCTTTCAATCTGCTTGGCTTTACAAGTGTTTCAGGGACGGGGCTGTGTCTGTGAAGGATGATTTCTCTCCAAGGGGAAATCAGATTTTCCCAGCTAGACATCCTGTTTAACAGCAGCTTAGTAAGAGTAATGCTGTGATATCATATAATTGTGTGCATGTATGTATGTGTGTGTGTGTGTGTGTGTGTGTACCAGTGGACATGTGGTGAAGACACTCTCAGGAGAAGGGGCTTATCAAAAGGAACGTATGTCAAATTAGGATAGTAGCCATGGTGGGAGGCAAACCACAGAGCCCCAGCTCTAATGAGCCTCCAATCCAGAGCATCACAAAAGCCTACGGGATCCTGTCGAGCACCAAACACTGCCAATCAGACTCAATGCGCAAGGCACCGTATTGTATCCCTAATTTCCCAGACTGAGCCAGTGTGCGATTTGAAGCCGGATGAAATTAAGCTATTCCGTTTCTGTTCGTTCAATCTAGTGCGGAGGAGGAGTGGAAAAAATGCGATACGGTTTTTCTCGGGATGGAATGACAGTGCTACGGTTTGACAGGCGAAGGATTGAGACGAAGCCGAGAAATAGCATGTTGGCTAGCGGGTCATATTATGTGGCTTGATTTGTATTCTCGCTCTGCGGTTAATACGCAGGTCCGATTGGCATTCCTGCAAGTTTGCTTGACATTGCGGTATAGAGCTGTCACTACATACAGGCTCATGGCTATGCGTTTTCCTCTAGGCTTTAGTTCCATGGGAAATATTAAACAGGGAGAAGGGTCTGCCTCAGATTCAGAATGAAAAACGTGACATGTGTTTCAGTGATAAACCGAAAGAGAGTCTGCATTGTTGATAAATGATCCTGCGCGCCGTTTTGAATATTTCTTTGTTTGAAGCACCTTATGATGCATGTGTCACATAATCCCTAGTGATTAATGACTAGTGTGTGTGATCAGCTGAAGACTAGGCTAAACGCAATGAGCACAATGTTGTGTGATGCACTATGACTACATTGAAACAAGCCACAATTAAATGAAAACATCCAAAGAAAGTATGGAGTAGGGCTAGATGGTATGACTGTATTCTATGCATGGCTATTCTATGTGGCAGAAATGTGACAGCATGGAAGAGATTTAGCTTTGGTTTGTGTGTGTGTGTGTTTGTATATATTCAGTCCTATTCAAGGAAAAACACCTGCGGGAAGCTATTTCAGCCAAACCAACTCCTATCTAAAAATACAGAAATTTCAAAAACACACATTTCAATAACATATTTCAAATCAGCAGCAAAATCTTGCATGAACTGTCCTGTCACATCTGTCTGGAGTTTTGTTCATATTTCATGTTCCAAGTTAAAGTACTGTCTTTTTTGTTTTGTAATTCTTCATCATCATAAGAGGCGTTTACACCATAGATATGTTTAGGTGCCACATTCGACAGTTCCAGACACGTTGACACATCCGCCATCTTGGAACGGTCATTGTGTCGTAACTCACAGAAAAAAATCTATTAATTTTCCAAGTCACAACTTTGTGCAGCCTCTGGTTGTAAAAAATGGCGGAATTTAAATTCTCAAAGTAATGGGATAAACTTTCACAGGTGAGAATCTGTTGGTTTGTGTTTTAAATATCTATTAACTAGTGCTGGGCAACGATTATATAAAAAAATTAAAAAAAATAAAAATTAATCGCATGATTGTCTGCGATTAATCGTGATTAATAGCAATTATGTACAAAATTCAATAATGCATTCAAAAGTAGTGTATTGTGCACTTTTTTCCATTCCTTTTTTACTCACAATTTGTACAGTGTCCCAACTTTTTTGGAATTGGGTTTGTAAATATAAAACAAGCTATTTGCTCAGAGTCCAGAGCATCCATCATAACATTATAACAGGCACCTTAGAGACCTGCACTATCGCGGGACCTAACACAGCAGAGTGCGGCGCGGGACAACACTTGGGGGCGGGCGCGGGCACGGGCGCGGGCGCGGGCGGGTAGACACTTGTGTGTGTGGGATGCGGGAGAATAAGGGTGTACTCACACTAGTCAATCTTAACCGGGCATGGTTCGTTTAGCCATCCCTAGCTCGGCTGGAAGAGGTGGGCCAGAGCGCGGTTCAGTTATATATAGATCAGTGAGTGTGAGCGCTAACCGCGCCGGAGCGCAGAACTTATGATACGTGCTGCATGATTGCGTGAACATTTCTGAGCAGCAAGAGTGATAGATCTCTAAAGAAATATATTGTGAGAGAGGGCCGTGTGTTACCGCGTTCCAAACGACTCAAAATAATAAACCACAAAGTTAACAAAACGATGCACTCTACTGTGCTGAGCGAGAGCGCTTCTCTGCTGTCATCAAGTGCTATCGGAAACTTCCTATTTCCTCAACATCTCACCCCTCCTGTGACCCATGGTTTGTCTGTGTGTATTCAGAGCCAGTGAGCAACTGACTTTCATAAAAATAAAAAAACTGTGTTAATGCGCGATAAAATAATTGTCGGCGTTAATCAATTAATGCGTTAACGCGTTATCGTTACCAGCCCTACTATTAACTCAGTATTACAGGTTTTAAAACTGTCATGTTAGCTAACGGCTTCATCTTGTTGTATTGCGTTAGTTTATCAAAATCATCTGCTAAAGTCTATTGTAGATACAGATATTCACAAAAAGTTCATAAAAAGCCCATAAAAACAGCCGCTAATAAGGTATCTACCTATACATATCTATGGTTACACACCACCGTTTTCAACTAAAAACAGAAAACTTTTTATGCGTTTATTATTTGGTCTTCTCATTGGTTCACAGTCATTTTCTTGTTTATTAGTTCTGTTCTGTCATTGGTGTTGTTCTATTTTTTTTTTTTAAATAGTCTTGTATTTAAGTCGTAATGTTTGCCATCTTTCCTGGTTGTATTGAAGTATGTTACACTGTTCCATATTCAAGGTCATTGTTTATTGTCTATTTAAGCTTTTAGCTTAGAGTTTATGGTTATGCTTCGTTTCATGTGGATTAAATTCATTATTTATGTTTTTGGATCATCACTGTTGTAAATAAATTGTGCTTGCGTTCTCTGCACCTTCATCCTTGTCTGCTTCAAGCCGGCTATGTTAAATGTCCCATAAATGTTGTTTGTTGTGCTCAAATGTGACCCAGGACCACAAAACCAGTCATAAGGGTCAATTTCTCGAAATTGAGATTTATACATCATCTGAAAGCTGCATAAATAAGCTTTCCATTGTTAGGATAGGACAATATTTGGCCGAGATACAACTATTTGAAAATATGGAATCTGAGGGTGCAAAAAAATACTGAGAAAATCTGTATGTTTAAGGAAGGAAATTTACAAAATATCATCATGGAACATGATCTTTACTTAATATCCTAATGATTTTTGGCATAAAAGAAAAATCGATAATTTTGACCCATACAATGTTTTTTTGGCTATTGCTAAAAATATTGAAATATTTAAAAATATTTTGTGGTCCAGGGTCACAAATAGTGTTAAAATTTCAGGTTGGTCCAGTACCACATTTAGCCATATTAGCACTTTGCTTTTTACTTTGTATGTACCATTTATAGTAGTGAACATGGTAGTCTCCATTCATAGTATCCATTTGTATGTACCATTCATAGTAGTGAACTTAATAGTTGACAATATTTAAAACCAAATGATAGGATGTATATCTTTCCCTTATAATGTATTTAATTGAAGAGTTTATCCAAATAGTCACAAGAGAACAACAAAGCTTAAAAAGGTCATAGTTATTTCATATATACACCGTTTTTCAGTATACACACCATTTTTCTTTGAATGTCCAGGAAAAAAAGCTTAGTTACTCATAGCATGATGTAAAATTTTGGTAATACCACCTGCCCCATTGCTGTATGAATTTATTCATCTATCTGTACTATTCTAAGTCAAACAGAACACATACAGCAAGACATGGTGCAGGACTTATTCCCCCTGCCAGTTAACTAGTGTTTCTTTCCACCTGCCATGTCTACCTGGGTGCAGTGCACAGCAGGATAATAACGGCAAGACAGGTGCAATTTGCGTCTGCATCAGACTGGGAGCGGAAAGCTGCCACCCAGCCTGCGAGTCTCATCATCTGAGCATCATTAAAACAGGCCATGAGAAACGCAGCTCGACGCGACAGGAACCCTGCTGCTGAGGCGATGCGGTTCTGACGAGACGTCAGGAGAGCACGACAGCGTGGGCTGCGGAGCAGTCCCACATGCCGAGAAATCTCTGTTCCTTCATTAATGCAGAAATGCTTTTCTTGAAAGCTGCAGTTCAGCATTGTGTGTGTTAATCAATACGGTTCACTTCTGCCTCATCCACCTTCGCAGTCAACAGTTCAAGGCCCAGTCAGCATCACTCATGAGGTTTATTTGGTTTCTGTTCTCCTTCTGCCCCAGCCCAAATGTTAATCATATTAAGTAGTGAATGATTCTTAATTAAAAACCATAGGCAATCTGTTGAGCATGCAAATGTTTACTCAGAGGTGGATCCCCTGAGGGCTGAGGAATATTTATTTATATATATTTCATGTTTTAATTAATCACAATCAGCCTTATTCATCAATATAATCAATTGGCATCATGACCATCATGTTCACATTGTCATCATCTCAATCTTCATTATCATTATCACCTTCACAACAGCACTAGTAAGTAAAGCTTTATTTATATAGCATTTCTTAAAACAGTGTTTACAAAGTATAATTAAATATGTAAATAACACGCCTCCAGACAAGCTCCCCAGTATTCAGAATGTTTCACCACCATCATTTGCATCTGCACCATCATTACCACCATCATGCATTTCTTAAAACAGTGTTTACAAAGTATAATTAAATATGTAAATAACACGCCTCCAGACAAGCTCCCCAGTATTCAGAATGTTTTTTAAACATTATCACTAGCACCACCATCATTTGCATCTGCACCATCATTACCACCATCATCACCACCACAACTATCATCATCACCGGCAGTATCTTCATTACCACCACTACTATCATTACCACCGTCAACATAATCAGTCACTATCATTATTACCATCATCATCAGCACCAGTGCTATCAAAATCAATGCACCTATCATCATAACCAAAAGTATTATCATAACCACTATCATTACCACATCAACATGAACACTATCATGATTACCACCATCACATCTATCATCACTAGCAGTATAACATAATCTTAATCAGTCACTATCATCATTACCATCATCATCATCACCACCAATACTACCATTATCATCACTAACAGTATCAACATTACCACTATCATTACCACACTAACATCCTCAACACTGTCAGGATCACCACCATCATCACCACCACAACTATCATTGCCAGCAGAGTTTTTATTACCACCACCACCATCATCATCATCATCATTACCACCAGTTTTGTCACTACTGCCACTATCATAATCATCACTGACTATCATTATCACCCCCATCATCATCTTTGCCATCTCACCATGCTCTGAGTTTAAGGACTGAAGCACATTTGGTAAAGCAACACCCCATATGCTTATATTTAGAATGTGAGATATCATTTAGATTTTTGCCTCCTGCTCAGTGTGGGAATGAATGCGGTTTCCGGATGTAACTTGAACAGTTGTGCAGTACGCGAGTCATAGCATGCTTGGGTAACGAGTGCAGTAGTCTGTGGATCTGTTCGGAATTTAAACCCAGATTTGTGTCCTCAGGACCAAAGCTTACACTGAGCCTGCGGTCTCAGAGAAAGAAAGAGAGAGAGAGAGAGAGAGAGAGAGAGAGAGAGAATAATAATGTTGCTCTAAGAGTCTGTGCGAGAGAGAGACTAATAATAATGTTGCTCTAAGAGTCTGTGCGAATAATGTTGCTCTAGGAGTCTGTGCTCTCTTGGCAGAGAACTTGCACTGTGGAGTTAAAAGGAGTTATAATACTAGCATCCAGTGGGAAATTGTGGACAGCTTGAACTAATTATCAATTAATAAAACGTTCATAGATAAGCAGAGCTCGCTGCGAGTTATAAACCCTTGACATTTTCCTAAACATGGTCTCGCCGCAGTATGAACGTCTAAACTTTGAATGATCCTGGATGGAACTATTTTGAACATAAATACGTCGTAACAGGAAGATGTAGTTCTCCCATCCGCCGCGTGGTGGCGACATCCCGCAGTGAAGGAGCTCCGCTTCAGTCTGGAGTTATCAGGCACTCATACATTGTTGCTCGCTGTACTGAGAGGATACGGACACGGCATTTTGGGGGAATCCTACATCCAAGATACCGGACGGAATATTTCCTCATCGAGGCTACACTACTTCAGCCGTTAATTTTCTCCAGCACTGGCTTTATAGTGTCTTTTTCAAAGCATCCACTTTGAGAGATGTTTCATGACGCGCAGGGATGCAGCGGAATCGATTCACTCCTTTGAACGCAAATGACTGAATTCATCTGAACCCAGTTCAGAAAGGTTTCTGAGATTAAACAATTCTTTTTGCCTAACTTTTGTTTTTGTTTTGTAACTAATCTAAACTAAATAATCAAAATAATTAACAAAAGAATAAAATGATTGCCTTTTGAAGTCGTGCTGTTTATACAGTTCTTAAACTTTGCTTCTTCGGACTTTGCTGCAGTTTATTGGTGCCTAACCCGTACAGACTGATTTATAGACTCCTCCTTATTAAGCGCTGGTTTTGGACGAACCGGAGCGACGCGCTCGGTGTCTCGCATCGCTTTGGGGAAACCGGGACTACGGCGCAACATGTATCCAGCGCGGCGCGGGCGAACGCGTGCTGCGGACTCAAAGACGTGTCGGAGCATCATGTCAAGGCGCGCGTTAACTCTGAAGTGGAGCGCCGGATGGATTCTAATGTTTTCATTCATCAACAACACTTGCGCGCAAGGTAAGCGTCTCCGGTCTTATAGTGGCCCCTGAGACTCCGAGCTCACGAGTCAGTGATGTGTGGGATTTATGGAAAGAAACCTTACTGAATGCTAATGGAATTCCTGTCATAATTTGGAACCAATTCTAACGGGATCAAACATGAATCCTGTTAGAATCAAAAAGAGCTTACTGGTTAAGCTGAAATCTCCAGATTGTTTTCAAGATTTCAATTTATTCAGGTCTTAAGGTCACTTCTAAATTATGATAGCATTATTATTATTATTATTATTATTATTATTCCTTTGGGAATAAAGCAATCATTGTTTAATAATGAAATTTGTAGTATGATATTTGCTATGAATTTGTAGGTGATAACCCGGCAGATGTGGTTGAACTAATACCCTGTGGTCTCTAGCTCTGGCCAACATGTCCCATCACTTGTAGTACAATCCCATGGGATGGAGAGATCACAGGCACCCAGCATCACTGCATATTACAGTTCACATATGTTAGTTGCTACTACCACACTTACACAATGGGTAAAGTTTGAAAAGAGAGGTCTGTTCAGAGAACAAAACATTTATCTCAGCTCATTTGTGATCAGATTGTAGAAAAATGACATAAATGCCTAAATACAATGATGGATGCAAGCTTTTTTTGTTGTGTGTCTAGCTGAGAGAAAATTCAATTCAATTGTCATTTTAATTACCATGCTGTCTTGCCTATTTGGTTGGCGGAAATACAATGAACCTACTGATATTTGGCCAATTTGAGATAATTGGCTAAGAACTGTGCACTTTTGTTAGATTAACATGGCAATGGTCGTTCCACCATGTCAGTTCTTAAAGTTAAAAATCTACAGAGAGCCTTGTGAAAGTATAATGCACATTATTATTTATTTATTTATTTATTTTTACTAAAATAATTAAAATACTTAGAAAATTGGTTATTTTAAGTAAACGTTGTAAGTTATTGTAAACAAATTCAGCTTTTTTTGTATTTAATGTTATTATATATTTTATAATATCATACATAATATTTGTAATACATAATATTTTATAGCCTATATATCCCTAAATGGATCCTCAATTATACACTGAAAAAAATTATACTACATTTTTTTAAGGTAAGTGGTTGCAATCAATTTATTTGAGCTACATTTAAATAAACACATTTAGTTGACTAACTTTCAGCAAAATGTGTTTATTTAAATATAGCTAAAATAAATTGATTGCAACCACTTACCTTAAAAAAATGTAGTAAATTCAATGAATAATTTTTTCAGTGAGCAATTAATGACAATAAATAATGAACATAAATAAAATAAAGCAAATGAGCAAGAGAGATATGTTCATTTAAAATGAAAACTGACTTGTCGAACAACTACATAAACCAACAATATAGTTGCATCAATCTACTATCCATCTCCCAGAGTGTCATACCATCGCTTGTTCGTCCAGTTAGCTTCCGAGGGTATTTTACCTTTTGACAAGGTGTTCTGCTCTGTCCACAGGGTGCATTTCTCATCTATTAGCTGCTGTAAAAATGGCCTCGGCATCCGCAGGCAGATGGCTGATATACAGCCCAGTGATCCATCCTGGTTGACAGATCTTAAAGTACTGGCACTGGTGATTCATTCTCTGTGAAGGGGCATGGATAGGCTGAGGTACATCTGACAATTACAATGCCCTAAGCATCGGAGTGCTAAAAGTGGCATAATCCTTGAGCATGTTGGCCTTTGAACAGGCCACATTGGGGTATAAACGACCCCCTATCTTATCTAAAAAGCGTTCAGCCGTCCCCTATTATGCATGGCATTGTGTTGCTGACAATTATTAGCATCCTGTCATGGAGCGTATGCATACGCTAGCACACTATAGACAAGGTCTGTCCGATGTTTGTTTAGAGCTGAGGGCAGCTTTGTTTTTCCTCGTATTGATCAGATCCCTGTTTTCATCCGTAAGTGTACTTTCAATGCCCTTGGACAGCTTTAAGGGAGCTTAGCGGTGACTAAAAGGAAACCCAGCACTTTGGTCAATGGGTAGAAAAAGCTCTTTGAACCCTTTTCACCTGAAGTCTTTCTCTGGTGATCAATTGCTCTGCTCCACTTGAAGCTGCCAGACTTTGCAGCCCTGAGCGACCAAATGGGTACCTGTCACAGAGGGTGGCAAGAAGAAGCAGCAGCATGTCGGAGGCTCTTTCTTTCACGGAGGGTGGCATTAACCACCAATGGGGAGCGACGAGCCTCTGATGCCCAACGTTCCCCCCACGGGGCCTCTGTATTTGTTCTGAAGCTTTCTGCTAATGAGTATCAGCGTGACTGGCGTGCAGGGTACGGCAGAATGGGATCAGTCATCCTTGCAGATGGTGGGGAACATGGAGGATTCCATAAATTAGGAGGGCTCAGAAGCTGAAGAGGTCTCTGGGGACGCAGAGGTGTCATGTGCTTGTTTTTTTCCATCCAAAGGCTGAATATGTTTCTCATGCTGCGTTTAATAGCGATCCGGGCTCTAATTCCACCGGGATACCTGATAGAGTCCGCTAAAAGAGATGCCTCCAACAGAGTGACACTTATTTTGCACTCATTGAAAATCAGAAACCCCCTTCGTGAGGCTGACTGCCTTTGGAGAGTGCTACCATTAAACCAGTGCACAAATGCCTTACGAACTCTTGAAGAAAAGCACAGATATGCCTCTGAACATTTGTGTGTGTGTGTCTGGACAGTTTCTTCCTTGGATTTTGAACTAATCCCGACTGTTCTATTGCATTTTCGAAACAATGTCTTAGTGGCACTTTGTTGCCTCATATGACAGCTGTCAGCCATCTTTAAATCTTCTGATTATATTTGATAATCCTCCATGCGTACAAAAATGAATTCGGGTGGAATCCACATCTTTATGCGATTAAAACGGCCTGCTCTGTTATTTAAGTAAAAGCTTGTTCCCATATGAACACATGGGACTCGCGCGCTGTTTTTTGATGTCCCAGATGGGCCATAATGAGCATGGAAGACCGCAGCTCCCTAGATGCCCTGTCATAATTATGCGCCCGTGCACCAGTTGCGGCATATTTATCTGTACGCGCCGTGACACTTATTTAATTAAACGTCTCCGAAGCAAGGTCCCGGCATGGCAACAGATGTCTTGTGAATTTTTGACATAACACACTCGGCGTTTTCTGCGAGCCCTAGGTGCAACATTCCCAGCGCAAGGCCCCTCGGTGAAACAGACTGACAGCCCAGTTCCTGCGATCCCACGCCGTCTAACGCAGTAGCTCGTCCTCGTTCCCCGCCATTGCAGTCTGCTGATGTTTATTCATACAGCCAGTAGACTGAGGAATGAATAAATGGCTCAAAATGAGGCACGTCGACCTCTGAAAGGCTCCGTCTGTTTTTTCATTACTGGATGTCAAACTTTGCCTCTTATCAGAGCGGTGGCTCACGTTAATCTGCCTCGAGACCAAATGCGATTGTAGCCTAATATTAGAGAACCTGTAGACTGACTGTACAGAGCCTGTATCTCGCTCCAGGAGGCTTTTAAACGGACTTGTTCGAGCGGTAAAACTGTTTGAATAGTGCAGAATGGAAATATAATCAGATAAGTTTAGACTTTAGGGCCCCTGCCTAGTAATTGCAGTGAGCCTGAGGGGGTATGACTGTCAGTGTTTATGTGAGGCCAACGAGAGTCAGATCTAGCAATGCAACCATGAAATGCTGGCTCCTAATGCAGTCACCGAGGAGATCCATTCGCTGCGAGCGCTCGAAAGACCTGTTTCATTATTCTGCCGCAAATGAAAGTCTTTTTATATTACGCCACTGGAATGACATTGTTATCGGGTTTGATTCTGTCTCAATAGTCAGTTGGCGCAGACGAGGATTAATGCATGAAGCTTTTTAAAATTCTGTGTTAAACCGAATCCTGTGAATTTCTGCAAACATCATTTGGCTCTGGAATCTCAGGCTGGCTCCAATCAGTAAGGAAGCAGTTTCTGTCGACGACCAGCTGCTGGAAGCTGCTCTCCTGATGATGATAATGAGAACCCTTCAGTTTTGTAATGGGCTGCTCTCTTAATATTGCTACAGTGTTCAGTTTTACAACAACTTTATTTATGTCGAGAACATATAAGTGTTTGTTCATTATCACTACGGCAAAGTGATTAACTCATGGCTTCAGTATGTATCACATCCATTCATAGCACGGCACTTGATGGTAGATGCTGGTTGTGTAGGTTGAAAGTTGATGCTGTGTATGAGGATTGATCTGCTGGAGCTGAAGATGAGTTACAGTTTGTGTTGTTGAGGGATATTTCACGCTATTGACAAGACTATCACTTCATATGTTGTGCTTTGAATGCTTGACTCCATTGTGGGATGTTGATGTCAAGACGTCATTGTTCAAAAAGCTTGGTTTACAAGCTGAACCGTCACCAAACCAGCATAGAAATCATAGACTAGTCATAGAAAACTAGACTAGTCTGCAGGGTTTAACTATGAGAGTCTTGTATCTGACCATCTAAAGGTATATAAGATTAGTGACATTGATAAAATTAGTGACCATTGTTAGTCAAATGAGATATTGTGCAAGACCCCAGAAAATTCAATGCTGTTAAAATTACACCAACGTTTTAAAAGAAAAAAAACTGGCCTCCTGTCTGACTAGCTGTGTGTGTGTGTGTGTGTGTGTGTGTGTGTGCTGCTCGATATTTGCATGAGCGAGCTATTGTTTCCAGTGTACCCATTCAAAACATATTTTCCACTGTTCTCTTCCAAGTCAAATTAATATGAATAATCACAATTTACTTAAGTGCTGTGTTTGGCAGGCTAATAAATTATTTGCTTTTGGCACAAAATTGCCTTTGAACTTGAAATAAAAAGTGAACTAAACTTTCCAAAAATTATTATAATTTGATCTGGTTCATTTTGATCATAAACATACATTAAACGTGTTTTCGCTACATTTTTGAAATGTACAGCTACATTATTTGTGAAGCTAAATAAAAAACTTTCCACGAACATCGCAGTTTGTTTTTTTGTAGTACAGATGTGTGACAGTACAGTAACTTAAAGAACATTTTAAACCACTTTTATTTTGGGTGTATAAAATGGCCACACTTTAGTTTAGGGACCAATTCTCACTAACTACGTCTTTTGCCTCTATAAACTCCTAATTTCCTGCCTATTAATAGTTAGGAAGGTAGTTCTGAAGTTTAGGTATGGGGTTGGGGTAACACTTTAGTTTAGGGACCAATTACTTACTTATTAACATGCATATTACTAGCATATTACTAGCATATGCACACATTAATGCCTTATTCTGCATGACCATATTTTAAATCCCTTAATCCTACCCCATACCTAAACTTAACAACTACCTTACAGACTATTAATAAACGGCAAATTAGGAGTTTATTGACGCAAAAATCATAGTTAATAGTTAGTTAATAGTGAGAACTGGTCCCCATATATATATACCATATATGGATACACACACACACACACACACACACACACACACACACTTAGTGTGTGTTTGTATGGCAAGTGCATTGGACATAGAGAATATTACAAAGAGCGAAGAAAATATGGCTGATGAAGGTCACAAACATGACAGGCTGTTTCAATAAACATTTCATATTTCTTGCAATTTACTGCAGCATGCAGGATTTTTCTCTCTTAGACAATTTTTTTTTTAAATGTTGTACTGCAACAACATGACCTAAAGGCAACCAAAATACAACATTGTGAAATGTTGTTGAAACGTTTTGTCCTTGCTGGGATGCCAGCCACAATATCATTCAATTTGATGTAATATTGAATGATAACATACAACACTGACCCTGTTTACTTTCTTAACCCTTGTGTTGTGCTAAAAATCCTTCATCTAATTTGGTGTTCCCGGTCAAAAACGACCAGCCTTTTATCCTGTTTTTGAGTGGAAAAAAACAAAAAAACAATATTTAGTCAAAAACAGATGTGCATAAGCTCAAGTGATCAATCAGTTCCAAAAAGAAATACAAAATCGGTGATAATTTAAAGAAAACAAGTCAAAAAGTCTGAATCCAATATTTGGTAATAATATAGCATAACAAGAAATTTATGAGCACTTTTTTGTAGGCTGGTAATTTTTGATAAGTGTATCAAGATGCAAAAAAATAAAAAAATCCCAAAACCAATATTTTTGAGAGGTTGTTATACCCTGTGTGAACAAAATCAGTAGGTTTTAGTCCAATGCGCTAACATTGTAACATTTGTTTGCATATTCTTTATTCAAAATCTTACAAAGCCTTTGAAATGCGTTTCCGTTCTGTTGACGTAATCAAAACCGTGTGGGATTAAAAGAACCAATGAACCAGTAAGTTTTCTCTTTTCTGGATAAGGCTTTGTTTTGCACCTGAGCTCAAATCAATCTACAAACCAAAAAAAGCTGTAATAGAATATTTACAATTCTATTTCACAGGCAGATCATTTGATATTTAAGGTGGGTGGAAACAGAAGCTGAATGCTGTAAGATTGAATGCTTGATGAGAGGGATGTCGATAATGAAATTCCTGCTTTTGGAGGAAACGTATTACTTCAGGGCTAGTTTAAATAAAAGATCATCAGCTTGAGTGAATTTGGTTTTCATTTTCTGGTTGTTTACTGCAACAGAGAGGGGAAAATGCCGGTGGTATTATAGGCTTAATAAACGTTCTACATGTGCATTTCCTTCGAGATAATTTGTTAAGAAATTCAGGGCAAATTTTGCACAAGTCAAAGTGGAAAAGGCTGGCATGTGTGTCCTTATAAAGTCTTTATGTAGAGAAGGTTGTTTCTGAATAGGCGCAATGCACAGTGATCGTCTTCTGAAGAGACCTTGGCCACTGACATGCTTAGCATTGAAATGAAATTAGCAGGTCTTTCAAAGCGATCTTGTCATGGCAGAATTGCTTTGGAAAGGAGAAAATGTGATGAAATTCTGACAAAGTGTCATTTTCCTGCTGCATACAAGCTTGTTTCAAGCCTCTGGGCTGTTCAGTGTAAACATTTAGACAACAGAAAGCTTGACTGAACGGAAACAGCAGCTAGAAACAAAGCCCTCTACATCTTTTCCCTTATTCAGCGTCATCCTCCTGGGAAACTGGGAGTGCAATCTTGTGTTGTGAATAAAATAGCAAAGTGGCAACACGACCGTATGATAGAGACATTGATAGAAAGATTGAAAAGGGGGGAGGCGGAGGGGGAGAGGAAAGCAAAGGAGATGCAAGCCTCGTTTTATTCTGTAAAGCTCCAGCGCTATGTACCCATTTATGTGCACAAAAGACTGAGCTTTGTTGTTCTGTGCTCAAAAAAGGTGCTCAAACCAAGCCTGGCCAATCATAACATGGATAATTTTACCCATAAAACAATCTTTTGCTCTCTGTTCGTCAGAGCTCTTTCTCTTGGTAACACAAAAAGCTGTCAACACAGAGCAGTGCTGCAAACCATTTTGAGTAGTCTTTCACAGATTTCAGGGATTTCGCCTTAAAGATCCTGTGCAATTGGAGCTTTGTGGCTTTTAGTCTACGTCTGTCAGCTTTGAAGGCATCTACACTGTAAATGTTAATGTACTCTTAGTTTACAAAACAAACCTTTAGTAGTTAGAATACATGCACTTAAAATTGACAGACCAAAAATATTGAGTTTTAGTGCGATGTTAAAAATCTAAGATTATAAATGTAGTAAAAATGTGTTGAGAATAATGTTTCATGAGTAATGTTTTGAGGCCCTTTTACGAGAAAAAAGCCATGAAGTTTCATATAAGAATAAAGGTGGGACACTAACTTAAACGCAAATATTAAAGTAAAATATTTTGAGAATAAAGTTGTAGCATTACAAGAATAGAGTCGAAGGATTATGAAAATGAAGTTGTAACGGAAGTAACATCAAAGGGACATTCTAAAATGTTCTGACATTTCAATTTTATTTTCATAATTTTATGACTTTAAATATATAATCTTGCCTCAAAATGTTACAATTATAATTTTGAAATGTGTTGACCAAATGTAATTCCGTATATATACAGTTTAACAAAGAGTGAAAAATTTAAGGGGGTCTGAATACTTTCCGTACCCACTGTATTAAGTATTATACACAACCATTGCAGTTGGCAGGAGCTCGACTGTTTTCTGAGAGAAGCGGTACCGCTGTATCTTTCTTTTATAAATCTGATAAAACTAAAGACTCTTCAAAGATATAAAGGATGCAATACTACTCTATAGATACTCAAGATTAACACGAGATTGGCAGAAACTGTGTGTTATGTCCCCTAGTATTTTTTTTTACAACATTTTATTTTTGTTTGTATAAAATTATTCTGTATTTGCAATTAAAATGTTACTTTAAAATGTAACTTTTCCAGTTGCAGTTACTAATCATTTTTGGAAAATCTAAATATGTAAACTACAGTCTATTCTATCCATCCATCTATCTATCTATCTATCTATCTATCTATCTATCTATCTATCCATCCATCCATCCATCCATCCAGTATGGTTTCTGAAATGTTTTTAATGTAGAACAATAAACAACAGGAATTCAGTGATTTTTTTTTTAATTGCTTCAAATTTTTTGTCAGAATGCAATTATAAATCTGAATGTCTGTCAGCAAATGATTTTTTTTGCCCTTAGCAAAGGTGTAATTTGATGGAGCCCTTTGATATGTCCTTAACCACAATTTGGACTTTAATCGGATAAGGGTCACTATAAAATGACCTATTTTGGATCCTGAGTGCAGATCCACAATCTCCTGAAGACCTTCCTCTGGGCCCTCACCATAAGTGACAGGAAGATATTTCTGAAAGTGCGGCACACCCATCGTGACTGTGGATGGAAATGTTTCAGATTGTGAAGTTGTCTCCTGTCCCATCGCCCCCCTCCTCCCCAGCACTCTTCCCTCCATCCTTTGGCAGTCGGCCTGGACGTTTGCCTGGCTGGGAGCCCCTGGCTGCATCTCAATGCCTTGTGCTGGGTATTGATTAGGACAAACGCTGAGCTCTCCCCACCAGCCCAGACTCAGCGCGTGCGGGAATGTGTGGCTGTTTGATGTCACTTGTGTTTCTCTCTCTTCCTTTCCTTCTTATTTCGCTGTCTTCCATCTCGTTTGCGCTTCTTCAAATGCTAGCGACGTAGCGAGCGACCCTGCAGCCATCTCGTGCGTTTGATGTTTCTTTGCATCGCACCTTCCTTGCAAAACAAATTGACTGCTGCTTTGAGGTGGAAGCTCACAAGCCCCTGGTGTGTTTCTGAAACTGGTACGTGTGTGTTCACGTATATGCAAGAGTGTACTTGTACAAGCCATGCAAAAAATATATAAATGTTGATTCGCTGTTCACAATCACTACACAATATCTTCCCCTCACAGATTCTGTATTTATCACGTATAGTCAGTCATGGCATTAAAAGGAGAAAGTTCGCCCAAAAAAGAAAATTCTGTCACTATTTACTCATTCACATGTTGTTCTAAACCCTGCTGTTCGGTGGAACTCAAAAGGAGAAATTTAGAATTTTCAAGCAGTTAATTTGCATACAACAAGATTACATACTATATGTGGCAAGCTCCAAAAATCAACAAAAAATATTAAAAAAGTAGCCCATATGACACTAAAATTAAGTCTTCTGAAGTCAGATCGATCTGAACAGACCGAATTTCACTCATAATTTTCCTTTCTGGTCCACAAAGTTCACTTCACAAAGTTGATACTAATACGAGTGAATGTTTCAATACCTATTTCAATGCACAATAATATGCTGTTGAACACACTCCTTTAATTGAAAATGTTTAGTATTAATATAAATATTATCCATTTAAA
The DNA here is from genome assembly GCF_001515625.1 of Sinocyclocheilus rhinocerous. Classification (NCBI taxonomy): domain Eukaryota; kingdom Metazoa; phylum Chordata; class Actinopteri; order Cypriniformes; family Cyprinidae; genus Sinocyclocheilus; species Sinocyclocheilus rhinocerous. The sequence continues at coordinate 1,040,685 of NW_015634012.1, read as the reverse complement.
TTTAGAACAGTGACATTTAGCCTTCAAGTATTTCTAATTAAATGAACATTGAACATTAAACCTAAAAAATAATAAAAAATTATTATTCAAGTCAGTATAGTCTTCACTGCATGATCATTAAATAAAACATTCATTAATAATGTTTCTTTAAATTAGAGGACTGATTAAAGCTACTAAAGATATCCATCCTTTTCTTAACAGTATTGTTGCTTAATTAATATTGATGGCAGAATAAACAGCAGCACGTCTGTTAGGCTGCATATACAAGACCTTTTTTTGGTACTTTTGATGTCACTGATTTAAAATATAGAAATAATTTGCCACATGGGCTACTTTAATGGTTCTCACATTGTTTTGAGGGGGTTTATAGTCACTGTGAAGTTTAATTAAAACAGAGCTGTGTAAAGATTCTCCAAAATATCTGGGTAAAAAAATAACGACAGAGTGGAATACCAATTTTATGATTATTTTATATGCTTTTATAAAATAGTCTATTTATTTTGTAATATACAATGATTGATCTTCTCAAGCTGCCAATGAGTTGCCCTGGGAAATGACATTTGGTTTTGTTTTCCTCTGCTAGGCTATAATTGTGAGTGTCTTACAAACTGACCAATCTAATGTGTTAATGGATTAGCGGCATTTAATTTGGACTGTTGTTATTACAATGAGGTACAAGACCCAAGAAAAGTCAATTCTTTCACCGCCTGTGCCCTGAATGATTTAGTGAGGGTTAGTGAAGCTAGTAAGGTTAAATGGAAAAACTGCAGCGCATTGCTATTTGCTCCTCTTGCAGTAATGAATACTGACAGAGATAAAAGTGATTATGTGTGGATATATATTTTCATTTCAAAGAGGGCAAGAAAGCGGACTCTAGTCTTTAGTCTTTATTGCCGTGATACATATAAACCGTTACAAAAACATGTGTGCTAAATTCTCGACAGACGCAGATTATCATGCGGCCACACGCCGATGCTAAATTGCCTCTCAGATTTTTAGTATAAAGCACCGCTTCTGAGCTCAGTCTTGAAATGTTTCCAGAAGTGTTAGTGTTTCCAGTATCAAGCGGACTGTATTTACCATGTCCACCATTAGAATCAATTCTGGTCAATGGAGAAGTATGTTTGAAAGAAAGATGCTCTTTGTACAATAAATCCCTGTCATGTTGGTATCTGTTTATTATGAGGTCATTCAAAGGAAAAGAAAACGCATTTGAAAGACAGTGAGAGATGAAAAGAGAAAGAGATACCAAGTGAGTGCACTGGAGAACAGATATTGATGCGGTATACAGTAGTGCGCATCTCAAATTCAACCTTGATCCCATGTAGCTCAGAAAGCCTGTTTGTGTTTGGCTCTGTGTTCATTTGACGAGGGTTGTCGCCGTACCAAAATTTCAGTTGGTACCAATCCCAGTGAAATTTCACAGTTCTGCATACTCATTTCAGTACCACACCAACAACAGAACAATTATGAACACATTCTTTTTCATTATTAATGTTAGTAATAACAAATGAAAACACTGACATTTAGCCTTCAGGTTTTTCTCAGATAAGAAAACAAGTCGTTTTAAAATAAAGAACAAAGAATCACATTTGATGCAATAAAAGAAATAACCGCAATAGAACAAAATCAATTAAAGAATAAACAGTGCTTGAAGTTTCTCAGTTATTCAGTTAAACATTTAATGTATTCAATTACATATTCAGAAATATAAAAAAGTACAAAAGTTTTAATTAGAATTATTAGCATAGTCTTTACTACTGCATGATTATCAAAAACAGTTGACTGTCAGTCAACTCTCAGGTACCTGATCAATTCTATCTATCTATCTATCTATCTATCTATCTGTCTGTCTGTCTGTCTGTCTCTTTCTGTCTGTCTCCATCCATCTTGAGATTTCTATATTTGAGTGTGATCTTGGAAAACAAATCTATTTGATGTTTCAGTGTTTGTTTCCTTCCTCAAAACTCAGGCTTAGACCAGCACGGATGTCCATTCTGTTCACTTAGTGGGTAAAGATGGTAGACCAGAATGGTCTTTTCAGAGGGCAGTTGATGTTTTGAGTCTTGCTTGTCAAGATAGTTTAAAAGGAGAGGATGATGATGCGCAGTAGGCTCAAACATTAGTGACCACAGTTTCCCTTCACAGAACATTTTTGATACATACAGTCCTGTTCAAAAGATTATTTTAAAGGGGTCATATGATGCGATTTCAAGTTTTCAGATGTGTGCAGCACATTTTATGGAGGACTGTTTCCTGATCCTGGTAGAGTAGACTACAATGCCGGCTGTTCTGACTCACAGACTGTAAGTATGTTTTTTAATATTTAAAGCATTTGCCACTGATGATTCAAAGCGAGTTTTGAGCAGTGTAGTGTAGCGCTTGTTGTTTGTCGTTTCTCCGATCACAAATGCAGACATGGTTTTATGTTTACGGGGCGCGATGCGCAACGCAACGTGTAAAAAGAAAGTATAAGTCATTATAGTCAGTAATTATGTCCCTACTGGATGCAACAAATGCCTCATTTATAATGGGTTTTATTGGTTTTGTCTCGTCGTGCCAGGACACGGCATCACAGTATCATAAGGGGCGTAACATTTCCGTCACACACTTGAGGTATTCGGCCAATCACAATGCACTTGATAGCTGGCCAATCAGAGCACACCTCACTTTTCAAATCGATGAGCTTTGTAAAAATTTACGCGTTTCAGAA
>NW_015634012.1:1035724-1037779 GCF_001515625.1 Sinocyclocheilus rhinocerous | reverse complement strand
GAAAGGCGGGGCATAGAGGAGAAAAAATAATGTACAGTATGTGGAAAATATTGTTTTTTTTGAACCTTAAACCGCTCCACTGAATCACAGCCTGTAAGTATGATAAATAATAGATGTTTATATTTTCTATTGAGCGTTCAAAATATGGTACTATGGCAATGGGCGTATGGTTTCTGATATGCGCTGTACACAGTAGACCAATCACAACAGACTAGGCCATCTGACCAATCAGAGCAGAGTAGGCTCAAGGAAAGGAGGGGTTTAGCGAGACTGAATCTTAGAACTGCTTCGAACGAATCTTTGGAAAATTACATATTAAATGCAGATTTTGAGAATACATGTGCAACAGGCTTAGTGTTCACTCAAATGTGTAATTTCTGCATCGCTAGCAGCTTCAAGCAGAATTGCTTTAAAGGTATACTGTATGTTTCATCTGTTCATGCATTTCCTGGGAATCAAACCTTTGACCTTAGCATTGTTAGCGCCATGCTTTACTGTTTGGGCTACAGGGATGACTAGTTGTGAAGTCTGTTTTAAAGAAGTTCTTTATAATTATGAGTGAACCAGATGCCGACCTGAATCCTGAACGGAATATGTTTCATTATAGAAATATTGCTCACAGTTGATAATTTGAAGAATGTTGTTAGCATGTTAGCATGCTTAAGCACAACATGCTGTTAGCTTTGCTAGATGTTCCTAATTCATCCTTTGCTAAAATATTGAAGTTTAGTTTACATAAATTAGGCATCTTCACTATTCAACTAACTGGCTGTTAGATGACCAGTCAACCAGAATAGCAGTAAACCAGCACAAACCAGAAAATTATTTACAAAATGCATTTTAAAACACATGTGGCAAGTTAGAAATGTACTCATGTTTTCAAAAGAGTCATGTAGTGTAACCATTAAGTAAAAAAGCATAATTTGAACACATGTGAGTGTTCACATCTTAGTCATTATTTGGAAACACTTTACAATAGGGTTCCATTTGTTAACATTAACAGTCATGAAGTGTGCTGCCTTAAAGTATGCTTAAGTGGCCTTTTATTTTATTAATATTACATTATCTGCATGTATGTTTTGTGTTATAACATCCTTTTAAGATTTAAGCGCACTTCAAATTCAATTAAACACACTTCTTTTCCACAAGGGAATTTTTTTTTTTTTTAAATAAATTAATAGGCCAGGAAAAAATAAATGAGCTTTATTGGTCGACCGGACTAGACCAGGGGATTTTTACTGGTCTACGTTTTTTTCCAGCTGAGTTCACAAATAGATCTTCTGTGATATTTTGTCAAGTGCCTCAATTCCTGTAATTTTGGAAGGATTCCTGGTGAATTGTTTTATTCTATCGTTTGATCACTCCTGTGCTGCTCATCTCCAAAAAAGCCCAAAACAGTAACATACATGCTTGTATATGATCATTTGTAGAGTCAGTAGTGTTGCACTGATATTCACCTGATGAATTGTGTTTTTATGTTAGCATTTCATTAGCCAATGAGGAGCTATCAGCATACAGGCAGACAGGAAGGTGATCTGACAGCTCCCCCCTAACCTGTCTATTGATCCTAGGGTCTCATTAAATCTCTTATCCAGTGGCTTTCACACACCCGAGCCTGTCATCGCTCTCAAAGCTGTCAGGGCCCGAGCAACAGTCAGAACGCACACACAAACACTCATACACACGCGTTGCCAGTCTCCGCAAGCAAACATGCAAGACTGTGTTTTTTTAAAAGCTTTAATCATGGCACAACAGAGTGGAGCATGTCAGCATGCCCTCCCCCCTCCGAAAGCGTGTTTTATTAAAGGTGTCCTGAGCGAACGGCCCGTGGAGAATGTCATGTAGAGCTGGAACAAAAGATAAGGATGAAGTCCGGAGAGTGCATCGTAAAAGACTTCATTAAAACGTCTCACTGTTAATGGAGGAGATGAGACCTAGTTTAACTCCTCACTGCAGCTTTTTTTTTATTTATTTGCGGCTCAAATTGAATTGTGACCCTGGACCACAAAAAGTCGCTGGGGTATATTTGTAGCAATAGCCAAAAAAACATTGTAT
>NW_015634012.1:1006691-1035705 GCF_001515625.1 Sinocyclocheilus rhinocerous | reverse complement strand
CTATCCTAACAAACCCTACATCAATGGAAAGCTTATTTATTCAGCTTTCAGATGATGTATAAACCCCTTATGACTGGTTTTGTGGTTCAGGGTCACAATTGTCATAAGTTTAGAAGGTGACCTGAAGTGTTTGGCGTTGAGATTGTTAACGCTGATGAATCAAAGCAGTTGTGATTGCAGCAGCAACTTTGGGGAATAGTCTGAATTTCTTCACTTTGATGAACGGTTTGGTGCAGAGTTCATAAAGCCTTTGGCTGACACCTTGATATGAACATGTCATCTCAGGATCCAATCTGAGATGGAATACTAATTTACATATTATTTAGCATGGCGGGATTATCGTGTCCCATGATAGAAATATAATTTCAAAGCTACCTGGATGACATAGGTGGTCTTGGGGACTTCTGAAGTAGACTTCCATTTATGCTTTCTGAGCTAATATTGCCTACAATTTTGCAACAGTTCTCTGATGCAGACTGTATGCTGATGTATGTGAATTTGTAGCAAAGTGGTTGGTGGTATCAAACTTAACACCAATGCTAGTTTCGATAACCACAGCAAAATTTGCTACTGAGCACAATATGTCATTTAAACAGTCATATTAATTAATATATGAATATTGCTTTTAATTATTATAAAAATAAATATAGACAAATTCTTATACTTCTTATAACTTATTATACAGTATAAATATAATTTAATTAATCAGTACATTCACAAATAATACATGCAAATATGCATATGAATTTTGAAAGCTGCCACCTGTCAGTAGAGAACTGAATCTGCAGTTGAAACTATTGATACAGAATTTTTTTTAAATTATTGATTTGCTACCAAAAGTTTGGGGTTAGTAAGATTACGTATGTATGCATGTATTTATTTATATATTTAATTAATTTAAAAGGAGTCCCTTATGCTCACTTATTTGATACAGTAAAACACGAATACTGTGAATTATTATTACAATTTTAAATAAATGTTTTCTATTTGAATGTTTTAAAATTTAATTTATTTCTGTGATGCAAAGATTAATTTTCAGCATTCTAATATGCTAATTTACTCCTCAAGAAACATTTCTATCATTATTAATGTTGAAAATGGTTGTGCTGCTTCATATATTTTTTTGGAAACCATGATACTTTTTTTCAAGATTCTTTGATGAATACAAAGTCCATAAGAACATTTATTTATTTCATTAATTTATTTGAAAGTGGAATCTTTTGTAACATTATAAATGTCTTTACCTTTACATCACTTTTGACCAATTTAACGTGTCCTTGCTGAATAAAAGTATTAAAAGTATTTCTTTAAAAAAAATCTTTCTATTGTATATAACGTTTCTTTGTAAAGTGCTCATATGCTCCAATACTAGTTCACTGGTTTATTATATTCTTTAAAAGTACAGTTCATACTTTTCAAAGAATGCAACTTGGGAGGCAGACTGATTGCAGTTTGGTTGCCAAGCCTGCAATTGGTTTCATGCTTTCATATGATTCAGCAGCTCCAATCTCGAGCTCTGTTTGTCAGAGGCCTCACAAGCCTCATTGCTAATTGCCCTCATTAACAGCCAACACTCACACCCTGCACCGTTCCCTGCAATTAAGACTTTGCAGTAGAGATGATATGAGGTAGAATAATGTGGTGGGTCAAGGAGATAAAGTTAAATCTAATTAATTCTCACTTAAATTAACGATATCGCTTGCAAACAAATGGCTTTTGCACATAGAGTGTATTCGTCCCTATTTTGAGAAGTCGAAACATGTGACAGTACAGGAAATAAAAGGCTTTTGTTATGTTTGTGTGAGTTATTCTTTGTGAGATGAACACGACATCTTATGGTGAGGTCGTATTAAAGATCTGCAGTCATTAAATGACACTCAAGAGACTAATGAATATGAAAACATTTATAAAAATAGGCATGAAGCTCCTTGGAGCAAGAGATTGGGTGACAGCCACATTGGCTGAGCTTAACTGACAAAAGCTAACGCACACACAGACACACACACACACACACACACACATTATCACGAAATGGAGGAGTGAAGGTACAGGAGGTGGTCTCAGGGTAACAAACCGTGCACTTCTCTATTTATTTTTTAACCTGTGAAGAACAGACTTTGTGTTTGTGTTTGACCATTTCTCAAAATAATCTGAACCGTAATCGACTATGATTGAGTTGGATTTAAAATGCACCTGAAACTATGGATTAATCGTAATAAACTTTACATTATGAATAACACATTTCTTTGGACAAAATGCATATCACATACAGTACAGAAAAGGACACAGAGTGAGCTGCTGTGGGAAAAGTACATGTTTATATTAAGTGCTTCAAACTAACTAAGCATATAGTTTAATGTGGCTTGTGTTTGTTTCTTCATCAGAACAGATTTGGAGGAATTTATCATTACATCAGACAAACCCATCAAGACGTTTTTAACTTCAAATTGTTGCTTCCAACTAAAATATGACTCCTCTAACCATAATATTGCTTTCTCACAATTGATGAGCAAGTGATGTAATGCTAAATTTTCCCAGTCTGTTCAGACGAAGAAACAAAGACGAAGAGACATTGGCTGTAGGTCATCGCCGATGTAGTTTTCAGTCAGAAATCTTTGCACACAGCGTAATTGTGAATCGCTGACAGCTCCAGATATTCAACATGCCAAATATTTTGCGGGTGTCGGCAACGTGTCGGCGATTCCCTCAGATCGCGTCTTTGATAATTCACACTGCGTGATTGTCACTCACGTGAACGAGCACCGATTTACCTCTGATTTGGGGCATTTGTCGGTGATTTCGCAAAACCTGTCGGCGAGTGAAAAATTGGGCTAAAATCGTGCAGTGTGAACTCGGCATTAGTACAGTAAATTTTCAGCAAATTTTCATTTTTGGCTAAACTATTCCTTTAGCAAAACCCTTTATCCAACTTTTTATTTTGAACTACACATTGTCATATGACACACCATAAGTGATTCAAAACTTTTTAATTGGTTTGATCTGTGAATATGTGACTGGATCATAAGAGTCATTCATTTGTGAGTTGCAGCACTGCTTGCGCAGTACACTTTGTGTTGTGTGCAGCCAGCAAAGACAACACAGTAGAAAGATGCTTTATCCATTTATTGTTTTTGCTTTCTTTCACAGTTCCCAGTCTCTCTTTCGCAACACATTCAATTCGGGCTGCGAGCTAACGCAACTAATGCATAATTTATTTTGCCATAGTGCTGTTCTATTCAGCAGTGCAACACCGCAGTGGAAAAACAGCACTGAAAAAGGACTGAAATTCATGTAAAGCATTTTAAAATATTAAAAAAGAACGGCTTCTCAGATTCCAGCTGTACCTAAAAATGATTTTTTGCTTATTTATTTATATTTTTTGCTTTGAAATGCAAGAGGTCAGTGTTTCCTGCTATATATATATATCTATATATATCTATATCTATATATATATATATATATATATATAAATCACATATTTGTCATTATAATATAGTTAATGTTTTGCCAGGTACAGATTCTTTTTTGAAAGGCTCTTAAAAGCGTGAGATGGACTTAGATTTTTTTCCCTGTCTGCTGCCTCTCACGTCACAGCTCATATTTTGTGCAGAGTTTGGGTCTGTGTGTGTGTGTGTGTTAATGCAGTCACAAGATCCCCAAGTTCTTGCCGCCAATCAGTGTTGTCATGGCAATAAACGATGACACGCAACGTGCCTTTTTTCTGAATTTGAAGCACAGTAAAATCTCTACACAAATGAAATGTCAAAACATAGCATCATTTAGTAACATAATCCCATTACGATCTACGGTACAGTAGTTCATCTTTGGGAGTAGCTTCTCCAACACTGTTAAAATGAGACACAAAGTATAGCAGATGATTGACGCCTGGCTGAACCGCAGGTGTATCAGTCAGCCCTCTTCGAATGTTTTGAGCATCTTTTGCCTCGAAGCAACGCAATGCATCATGGGGTTTGTTTTCTCTCTGACATTTACGCTCATAACCATTATCTCATATAGCTCTCTGTGTGACAGTTTATTCATTCATATGCTTACAAGATGACAGGGCAGTCATTGATATCAGTTAGTGAACGAGAGCGAGTGGCTGTAGCTCAGAGACAGAAGCCACGACATGGCTCTAATGAATCGAATTGATTTTGATCCTGTTTTCCTCCCTGTATCCTCGCTCTAGTTTTAAAAAGACTTTCATAAATGAGATATCCTGCAAATCGCAGTTAGTATGAGTCTGTTTTGTAGCTATATTGCAAGCGTCGTTAAAAACTGGATCGCTCACAGACACATACATTTACACAGGCACGCGCAGTTAGCCCTCGTCTGGCTCTTTCGAGAGCCCCTGGTGATAAACATTAAGATGTTTTTGTTCTCTTTAAGGAAGATTAAGTTGGACTGGATGTTCTTGGAAGAACTGAGGAGAGAGATCATAATACATAAAAAGCAAATGCGCTCATCTGGCTCTCAGTAGGCAGCTATTTTAACTGATTAATCATAGATGTTTATTTGATTGGCTGCAGCTTACTAAACCATGAAGTTATTTGTCAAGCTATTGTAAACAAGCGTTTGATGCGTTTTTGTTTTTTGTGCGTGTGTGTGTGTGTGTTAGAAATTGTTTTGCTTTTAGCTTTGATTGTTTGTTTAATTTTTTATAACATCATCAACTGTCCATAACCCTACCGAACTGGATTGTCAACACAGAAAAAATGTATCCTTCTTAGAAATTTGAAACCGACTTTTTTGTTATTTAGCAATTTTGAAGGTGTGAATTATGCTGGTATGTGAGGATTAGCCAATCATAACAGAGGTCATTTAGATACAGAAATCTTAAAGGCATAGTTCACCCAAAAATGAAAATCTGTCATCATTTTGTTGTTTCAAATCTGTATAACTTTTATAAGCTTTCTTCTATGAAACACAAAAGAAGATATATATATATATATTTTATAGTAATTTTAGTACTTCAACTGATTTATTTCAGTTGTTTGCCATGGCAACATTTCTATTTTTTTTAAGTTAGTCATCTAATATATTTTATTTCAGCTTTATTTCAATTTTAAAACAAAACAAATAATAATAAAAAAAATAATAATAATAACAACAACAACACTAATAATAATAATAATAATACATTCATTTTTAAAACCGAATAATATGTTTATAGCTTTAGTTTTAATTAACAGTAGCACTTTTTATACCACTGACTTCTTCACAATATCTTATTTAGCTTTTCTACAGAAGATTTTTATTATTATTATTATTATTTTTTTTAATAAATTGAGAATCAAATTTAAACACAAAATATCATGATTCTTACACACTTCTCAATAGACAACTAAAACAAATTCTTCAGTCTGTTAAAAAATATATTTAATCAATTAGATTTTTTTTTTAACATTTGAATGAATGATTCAATGACTCGAAGACTTCAGTTGTGTTACTGGATAAATCAGCATTTTTTAAAGGAATCTCTTGAATGAATGATTCAACGACAAATCATTTTTTAACAGTCACTTGTCGCCACCTACTGGCGTGATACAATCTTTACAATGAAATACATCAATCTTTATGAATCTATATGAAGCGTCAAGTTACTTTCAAAAGGCGATTTACTCCATTTTGATCCTACTGTAGATATTACTGTCTGTATCTGAACTATAAACATGTATTAATAAACATTGGATTTTTGTAAGACTGAAGTAAAAGAGTGTTTGTGAAGCTGTTTCATGTCTTTTGCTCTTTTTGGATCAGAAGCAGCGTGAATGTAGATTTGAATGTTTCGCTGTGATCGTACTCGTTAAACATTTAATAGACATAGCCAAATTATCATCATTTAGGAATAAAATCACATGGGTGTTTGATTCGAGATCATTATCTTTTAAGAAAAAGTAATGTTACAATAAATTACAACAGTTTTTTATTTAACACACCATCATAAGTCAACTTGAGGGAAACTAGCCACATAATAAGTCTTGAATGTAATTGACCATTGAAAAACCCATATTATTTGGCTGCTAATTTGAATATTAGAGAGAAAAGTCTCCCTCAGTGTCTATTGTGGTTACTCCGCTGATTCAAGGAAAGAATAAAACGCTACAAAAGTGCAGAAAATGGTCCCTTTGAAGCTTTAGTAAAGCATTAGCATTCCCCACCGAACCACAGTAATCATTTATCTGCCTTAACACTAGTGTAGAATCACAGTCCAGTGATGGAGAAAGAGTTAGTAGGTAGAGAAGTGCAGTGTGAACAGCTGTCAGTGGACACATCTGTCAACACTGCAACTCCTCTGTTTAAGTCAGTCTGGCTGTTTCGCCCAGGCCGTTCTCTTCCCTGTGTGCCTGTCTACCATTTAATGAGGCAGTATTTCAATGCTTTCAATACATCCAGTGTGGAAATAACAGGCTCAGAGCAACACACTGCATATAAAACTGTAATACAGTGCATTGTGAGATTTAAAAGCTTTTGAATGAAACTGCTGTAATAGCTCCTGCAACCTGAGAGACAAAAGCAGCCACTGCTGAGATGTTTTGTTCTCTGAGGCTGATGTTGACAGATCTTACCAGGACCGATCCAGCCTGGTGGTTGTACTGTTCACATTGGAGGACACAGTCAAGTCAAGTCACCTTTATTTATATAGCGCTTTTAACAATACAGATTGTGTCAAAGCAACTGAACAGCATTAATTAGGAAAATAGTGTGTCAATAATGCAAAAATGACAATAGTAAACACTCATTTTTCAGTTAAAGGCAGTTCATCATTGAATTCAGTGATGTCATCATCCAGCTCAGTTCAGTTTAAATAGTATCTTTGCAATCATTTGCAATCAAGTCAACGATATCGCTGGAAATGAAGTGTCCCCAACTAAGCAAGCCAGAGGCGACAGCGGCAAGGAACCAAAACTCCATCGGTGACAGAATGGAGAAAAAACCTTGGGAGAAACCAGGCTCAGTCGGGGGGCCAGTTCTCCTCTGGCCAGACAAAACCAGCAGTTCAATTTCAGGCTAGCAAAGTCACATTGTGCAGAGGAATCATCTGGTTCCTGTGGTCTTGTCCCGGTGGTCGTCTGAGACAAGGTCTTTACAGGGGATCTGTATCTGGGGCTCATCTAGTTGTCCTGGTCTCCGCTGTTTTTCAGGGCTGTAGAGGTCCTCTCTAGGTGCTGATCCACCATCTGGTCTGAATATGTACTGGATCCGGGTGACTGCAGTGACCATCTGATCTGGATACAGACTGGATCTGGTGGCAGCGGTGACCTTGGAATAAGAGAGAAACAGACTAATATTAGCGTAGATGCCATTCTTCTAATGATGTAGCAAGTACATCGGGTGTTATGGGAAGTGTTCCCGGTTCCGGTTGACCTAATTAATGCAGTCTAAAAATCCTTTAACGGATTTGAATATTAGAAGCGTATTAGTGTGTTATGTGTAAGCCAGGTTGAAGAGATGGGTCTTTAATCTAGATTTAAACTGACAGAGTGTGTCTGCCTCCCGAACAATGTTAGGTAGGTTATTCCAGAGTTTGGGCGTTAATAGGAAAAGGATCTGCCACCCGCAATTGATTTTGATACTCTAGGTATTATCAAATTGTCAGAGTTTTGAGAACGCAGCGGACGTGGAGGACTATAATGTAACAAGAGCTCATTCAAATACCGTGGTGCTAAACCATTCAGGGCTTTATTAGTAATTAGCAAGATTTTAAAATCTATACGATGTTTAATAGGGAGCCAGTGCAGTGTTGACAGAACCGGGCTAATATGGTCATACTTCCTGGTTCTAGTAAGAACTCTAGCTGCTGCATTTTGGACCAGCTGGAGTTTGTTTATTAAGCGTGCAGAACAACCACCCAATAAAGCATTACAATAATCTAACCTAGAGGTCATGAACGCATGAATTAACGTTTCTGCATTTGACATTGAGAGCATAGGTCGTAAAGTAATCAGGGGAAGTTATATATATATATATATATATATTATTATATATTATTATATATATACTATACATATATATTATGAATGCATACATTTGATTAATTACAATATTTGTTGGTTTGATGTTATATGTTATATGTTACATACTACAAAGTTACCTAGTAAAAAGTGTACAGTTGTTCTAAAAAACCTATAATATTCTGTTTAATGGCAGGTTACATTGTGACAACATGTTTAGCAAAAGGTCTTGAAAATCACTTTTTTTCTATGCAATAATGGTGAAATTTGTTATTCAGATAATACATTTTGTAAATAAAAAAAAAATACTTAAAACTGATTCTAAACGTTATTTAGTTAATTAACTAGTTAAACTATTTATTATCTTAACAAATCTATCTAGCTTAATTAAAAACTAGTTTAACTAGTCAACTAACTACTATTAGAATTGTATTTACAAAGTATTTTTTTATTTACAACTTATTTTTACAGTGTATAATAAAGTTAGATTAATAAATAATTATTAATATGGAATTATATATATGCGTGTGTGCATCTTTTATTTATTGATCTAAATTTATTATACACTGTTTTAGTTTATTGGAGTACATTTTACCAAAAAATACTATTTTAGTCTCTCTACTCCAAAATGTTGTGTTTAATTCAATGTCACTTGCCCTTTCTTTGTAAAAAATTGTGAAATTTACAATTTCCGAGTGAAAATTTCTACACCAAATTACATTCAGTGTAAAATACTAGTTAATTTATTAATCTCTAGCTTTTTCTTCAGACATTTTTCAGTCTGTGCCAAAGCAAAATCAAATGTGTGCGCCAACAAAGAAATGTCATTTTCAACATGAAGGCCCATGAAGGAGATGCTTGCTTTTTTGAGTTAGCATATTTGTCATCACTTCCTCCTGTTCGTTTATGAGCGTGTGTGCGCGTTTGCATAATATATGCCTTTTTGAAGTGCATGCATGAGTGTAAATGCACTGGCGCAAACCTGAACAACAGCAGCGTGTGATTGAAGAACTCCACGGAAATGTCAAGAGTCATCAAGCTCCATTCAATCCCAATCAGCCCTAATTCTGCCTGTAGAGTATTCTCTAAACCCATGCAACATGCTCCCCGGGTCCCTCCAGATTTAGCCCTCCTTGACTTTGTCACAAGGATTCGGGAACGGGACTGCGCCTAGGAGATAGACCGATTCATACTCCTGTTCGGGGTCAAGGGTCAATTAAAGCTTATTGAATAATAAATGGAAAGAAATAACAGGCAGCTGGGAGCAAGCAATGTCTTGATCTCTGTCTGCCCCTCCGTCTCTCACTCGCTCTCATTTGCGGCTAGCCCTGTATGAGCCTGTAATGTCCTGTATATATGCAGGGATTCATATTGCAGTCACAGCCACACTGGCTGAAATTGGTGGTTGAAGATGGAGTTGAAATTGGAAAGTGGTTATCATGTCTGCATGAGGAAACACATTTGAGTCAGTAGGAGGTGGGGGAGAAGAAATCAGGCCGGCTGTATTATTGTGGAGACTGTTTTCTGCGTGCTGTGGGCCTGAGATTGTAGCCCAAGGTGAATCCAGACCAACCTGAAGTCAGACGCTCTGAGCAGACACAGGTGAGGAGTCCGCCTAATGATGCATACCTAATGCGCCGCAGCTTTATGACACTGAACAATCACTGCCACCTCATTGAATATCACTGCATCTGCTGAAATTTTATTTAACACCTTTGTTATTCACATTTTTTGTAGTAATTTGCCATTTTCATCTCAGTAAATCTACTGTGAACAGGCGTACAAAAGAAAAAGCATCATGGCGTTTAGCTGTTGGAGCGTTTTATTCATACTTTTACATACAAATATTGGCCCACAGAGTTTCCTTTCTGTGGCATATGAGGAACACTGGAAGTTAAAATCTCCTGCAGTCACTTCGATCTTGTCTTTGAAAAAATGTCAGGGGAGAGCCGCCGTTCTGTGATCACAAGGCATTCAAAAATCTTTGGACTCGATGTCTGAAGTCGTCTCTTGAGTGTAACACTCCTGCACACTTGTATTTTACCCTCTTTACCAGAGTGTTTGTGCTTAAAGCTTCATTGGAAACTGTCAAAAACTAACAATCCAACTCATTTAATTCTCCTCACGCCTGGTGTTAATATATGTGGTTTAATTTTCAAACTCCTTTGCATATTATTATGTAAATGTATGGCACGGTAACGCATTTAAAAGACCTGCTAATGCTGCGTTCCATTCAGCTGAAGGAACGGTGGCATTAGAACGCTATTTGAAGTTGGACTTCCAAATTGGAAACTCATTCGGGTCTAGAAATCTAAAACTCAGATTTTGCAGAAATGTGGGTGAATGTTGTCACATGGTGGTGCTGAGGAAGATGTACACAGTAAAAAGATAACCAAAAATTAAACTTTAAATGTTATCGTCCTCATGTTGTTCCAAACCTGTATACAAAAACATATTTTGAGAATGTTTTAACTGTTATGTCCACAATGAATGTCACTGGTGTCCAAAATAACACCAGAAACTATTGACTTTCTTCATATGGGCAAAAAAAAAAAAAAACTAGTTATTTTTCAAAATATATTCTCTTGTGATTCACAGAAGAATACAGTACAGGTTTTGAATTGAGGGTGAGTAAATTATGACAGAAGTTTCATTTTTTGGGTGAACTATCCTTTGTAAAAAAAAAAGAAAAAAAAGAATACATTTAGCATACTTACATACTTAAAAAGAGTAGCCTACTTGTTATGGAAATAATATACAGTACATTAAAAGAACATACATAAGTGCAAACTGAATGTAATGTGCTCAGACACTTAATTGCGTGTTATTTACAATTAAATAAAAATGTATTAAACTTATATTTATATTAAATGCAATAAGAGTGCTTTTTAAGCCACTTACGGAGCACTTAGTACATCTTTGTATGCACTTTAATGATTACTTCTATTGTGTAAAACTTTTACTGTAATTTGACATTATTACAAAGAGAATTTTTAGTAAATGTACTTAAGTGTGTTAGTCAGAAGCATAGTCACAAAAATTTACTCTCTTAAAGTAAGTGGCCTTTATTTAATTAATATTATTATATTTGCAAATTTGCAGTTTTTTTTAAGTTTACTTTTAAAGTACATTACAAGTGGGCATTCAATACAATTAAGCATGCTTCTTTTTAAAGGCGTCCCTTTAAAGCAAATAAATGCATAGATGAGTCAAATTTCCTAAAATATATGATACTACAACTAGTCTAGCATAAATGGTAAATAATCCCGTTACCATAACAAGTTAGCACAGCATAGCAATTTAGTTGCTAGCAAACAACTGCAAACCTAACAGTAGCACTGCCATTTTGTTTGCTGATACACAGAGCATCAGGCAATGCAACTCCATTATGTTTGAAATTCGCAGATGTTAAGCATGAGTATCACACATCCGTCTCTGAATGGAATGCAGCATAATAAAATCTATCTTGTTTTAAGGAGCGAGGTAGAGACGTGGTAGATTAGCTACAGGATGCCTGCCATTCATTCTGTAATTAGGTAGAAAGCTTGAGATGATAGTATACCCATGTGAAAAGCTGGTTAAGGGAAGAGATGCTATCTCATGAGTTTTGGTATTTCACCGGCGTTGGGAGTGTGTGTGTGATGTTGTAATATGCAGAGCACAGTGGCTTACGATAACCCCTTGTTTCCATAAACACCATATTACAGCCTCTGCCTGGAAAATGGCTGTTGTAACAAAGAGAAACTTGTATATTCAACATCTCATTCATCCACTATGATTTTAGTCTCTTATAGGGTGCTTTCACACTTGGTTCGATTGCTCCCCCCTGCCCCCTGCCCCCGCTGATTTGTGTCCATACTGTGTTTTTTGGGTTCCGAACCACGGTACGTTTGTGTCATAAGAGTGGCAGCTGTTTACCCCTGTTACTAGGTAACGACTATGCAGAAGACGGCAAAATGAATGGATGCTTGCTCGCTTCATTTTTGTACTTCAGATTTCACTTCCGTTATTTAGTACGATTGCATTCACATCAGAAGCGAACCGTACCAGAGTTGCATGAACCGTACCCCAGACCACCCATTATAGGCGGACTCGGGTATGGTTCACTGGTGCGCACCCGAGTTCAGAAAACAGCGTTCACATTATCCAAACGAACCGAATTCTGATGTCAAACGAACCTGGGTGCGCACCAAAAGTGCTAGTGTGAAAGCCCCCTTATTGAGGTCTGGTGAGATGAAAAAAGGAATGAATTAGTCATTCTTTACAGCTTTTTCCTGAAACACTTGCATATAGTTTTTGTTCTCATTAACGTATAATACATCTAGGTTTGGTTGGTTTTATTATTTTGTCTTTATGTGCTGATGCATGGTGTGCAACCCCTCCTTCCGGGCGGCCACTTTGTTCGCCCCGCCGTCAGTGCCGGCTCACTGAGTCTATTCAGGCCCACGGGCGGCAGGGGTGGCCCTCAGATCCACGTTTTGTGTGGTCTGAAAGGAAGTGGCTGTAGGCCTTCAGGGCTCAACGGCAGGGTTTTTCATGGGGGGTTTTGGAATATACCAGGTCAGGACAAACACAGCCATTGTGGTTTGTTTAAGATGGCATTTTGCCAGCTACCTCATTGCAGATGTATTGAGTGGACTCCACCGTCTGCACATTTCTCTCGAAACGTTTACTGCAAGCAGGAGTGATCTGAAAAGTGGTGAGAAGGGGCACATTATGAACTTTGTCAACCTGACCTGTGAATATCAATTAGGTGAATTAGGTAACATTCGGACAGTAGTTGAAAGTTATTAGCTTGTTAAAATGTGTGCATTTGTTTGTTTAACTGCCGGTGTGACCAGCTGTCAGATGCCACTGCCTAATAGGGATAGGTAATGCAAAAATTAAAATTTTGTCATTGTTTGAGGCCAGTTTACACCAAAAACAATAACTATAACAGTAACTATATTGGTGTTCACACCAGCATATATAAGATAGAGTTTTGATTTTTATAAGCACACTTATGTTGCTCTTTAGAGCAGGATGGATTCTGATTGGGTGTCTGATTCTGATTTTATCATTCATCAGAATTAAAATATAGTTCAGAAAGTGATTTTAGTTGTGGTGTGGACTTCATTATTCTCAATCATTGTTATTATTATTATTATTTTATTAAAATTAATAATAATAATAATTACAATTTTTAGTTATCGTTAAAATTATCATTCTTGGTGTGAACAAATCTTTTTATTTTTTGCATTGTCTGTTTCATTTTAATTTTAGGTAAAATGTATTAGTTTGAGTTATTTTAGTATACAGTTTAATAAGTTTATAAACTAAATGAAAATTATACATTTTTAATATTTTATTTCATTTCAAGTAACAATTGTTTATGGTCTTTGTAAACTATAATAACATTGTTTCTGTGAAACATGCAGTAATAGAAGGCGTTTTAAAAAATGTTTTGCTTTTAAGTCAACAACACTGAACCCCATCGACATTTTTTATTTTTTATTTTTTGGGGGTAAACTGTACTCTAATGTTGTTGTTGTTGTTGTTTTTTTTGCGACTGGCAACCATTTATTTTCTTCACACTATGGCCAAGCAAAACAAAGATTTTGAAATAAAATGCTTGCTGCCAAACTGGTCAAACTGAGATATTTTTAACAGTGGCAAGTGTTGTCTAGTTCCAAGTTACAATGGTTGCCGCAGGTATGTAAATGGATGTGAGGAAAAAGACAAAAAAAAGTCATACAAAGAGACTTTTTTGGCGATTTGGTGCTTGGTCACGGTGACTGAATGCACAAATTAGTCAGATGAAAATGTTGCCATGGTTTCCAGGGGACATGTGGCGCCTTTGCCTTGTGTCCTGTTGCCCTCCTGTGATAATAACAAGGCATTTGACATTTGATTTGGTCAATTTAGAGGTTACTTTGTCCTACTAGGAGACCTCTTAGGCCTGTACATGTGTCTTTAGTCATCACGGCTCATTGTGGAACATTACGGGGCGGGCAGGATGCCAGACTAACTCCAGTCCACATGAAACATAGGGAAGTATTTCTGTTGCAACAGTAAATCTGTCGTTCAGTCATCTGGTACTCATTTAAGACAACCGCTCCCGCCACATGCCACAGATCTACTTAGCCTCAGTGCTGAGGGCAAAATGGGTGAATAGATGGACTATTTTTTCAGACTTTGAGGCAAAAGCCAACAGTATGTGCAACATTTATCACAGTCAATCAGACCTAGCATCCTATTCAAGTTTACTCTTTGCTGGCGGATTCTATAACCTCATGATTTAATGACAGGCCATGGGCAGCTCAGGTGGCACAAATCCAAGCTCTAAGCTGTTGTTTTGTGGGTTTTATTTGGTGTGGTCTCATTAGACCCTCCTTCACATCTTGAAGTAATGTGTGTAAGAGTTTGCCGTTTTTAATTTGTTTATCATTTCCTGTAATTTCGCTAATTAAAGTTTGATGGCGAGCATTAACACTTTGAGGCAAAAGCCAACAGTATGTGCAACATTTATCACAGTCAATCAGACCTAGCATCCTATTCAAGTTTACTCTTTGCTGGCGGATTCTATAACCTCATGATTTAATGACAGGCCATGGGCAGCTCAGGTGGCACAAATCCAAGCTCTAAGCTGTTGTTTTGTGGGTTTTATTTGGTGTGGTCTCATTAGACCCTCCTTCACATCTTGAAGTAATGTGTGTAAGTGTTTGCCGTTTTTAATTTGTTTATCATTTCCTGTAATTTCGTTAATTAAAGTTTGATGGCGAGCATTAACCTTAGCAATGACTGCTCTTATTACCCTTCAGAATTACTCTTACACACATACTCGTTTACACACGCTTATTCTCACACTGTAAAAAGTGTCATCTAAAAAGGGTCATTGCTATCCTGTTCTTGTTTAAAGGAATGGTTCACTCAAAAATGAAAATTAGCTGAAAAGTCACTCGCCCTCAGGCCATCCAAGATGTAGATCAGTTTGTTTCTTCAGAACAGATTTGGAGAAATTTTGCATTACATCACTTGCTCACCAATGGATCCTCGGCAGTGAATGGGTGCCGTCAGTCACAGTAATCACAAGTAATCCACATGACTCCAGTCAATCAGTTATGATCCTGTGAGGAGAAAAGCTGCATGTTTGTAAGAAATAAATCCATCATTAAGGTGCTTTTAACTTCAAACCATCGCTTCTGGCCAAAATACGAGTCCATGATCCATAATATTGCTTTTTCCAGTGAAAAAGTTTCTAAATCAGGAGAAAAAATGAAACAGGACAACAGGGGATGGACTTTTTCACTGGAGAAAGCAATATTATGTATAGAGAACAACTTCTTTGACTTATTTTATATGTGAAATGCAGTAGCAATGCTGCTAACTCAACTACATTTTTCAGTAGCATTCCAGTAGTTCATATGTTTCTATAACAGAGCAGGGTTTTTTTTCATTGAAGCTACTTTAGCAGTCAAGCTATTTTTTCCCGACAATTAGTGGTATTTATGCATTAGCAATATATCACTGTTTTTAATATCACAGTGTTGCACATGCATGTCTGCGAAAAAATGAAAAATAATCAATTAAACTAATTAAAACGCTCCTCTCTCTGTCTGATATGTCGCGCTGGGAGCTCTGATTCAAGTCTGTGTGCAGAGGTCCCAGTGCGGCAATTTGCATCTTTTTATAGACATATATTTAGTTAATCGCTGTAGTTCATCACTACACTTCTGAGTCATAGTCTAGTTTAGTTGTATTTAGTGTAAATAGACTGTGTCTGTTTAAGATAAATTTATCTGATTATGTCACCATAATCAAGATTTATTCATTCAAAAACCTATTTTTTGAGCCAGAGAAATACTGCTCTGATTGAGTTATAATTATATAATCTGTTACTTGCCTGTTTCAAAAGATATGGCTCCCTAAAATAGCAGCGTGTTACACTCTAGCATTCTATCAAAAAGAGTACTTATGATGAAAATTATGTACTTTAAAAGAATATAGTTAAGTGTGAACTAAATGTAATGTTTTCAAACACTTACTGTTATCTCATGCTAATTGCTATTACATGAAAATATACTGTAGTTTAAATGTACATTAAATGCAGTTAGCTGAACTTTAGAGTGCTTTTTGACACACTTCAGTACATCTTTATATGTAACTTCATTATTACTTTTATTGTCTTTGAAATATGGTTAAAGTGTACTGCCGAGTGCATTTATGATAGACTAAAATATACTTTAATGTAATTTCTTTTAAAATTCGGATGTCATGAATTTTAAATAACCTATATTTTTTAATTCAGATTTGTAATGCTGAAGATGCAATTTATTACATTTAAAATATATTAACTTTAAATGTAATGTCAAATTACACAGTACAGTTAAAATTATAATCGAGTTCTTTACTCGTGCTTTAGTACGTTAGTCAGAAGATCAAAATAAATGTACTTCTTTAAAGCATGACAAAAGATTTTTAAAGCATAACGATACAAAATATACTTTGAAGTAAAACATTTAATTTGACGTTAATACGAAGCGTACTTTTTAAAAGTGCACTTAAAGGCTGGAATACACTACACGATTTTTGCCCCAATTTTCCTCCTATTTACAGTCTGGAGAAGTTGACGCTAGTTGCTGAAAGTCAGAGCCAGTCTGCAGATTTGTGTTAACAGATCTGATAGAAAATCACATAGCGTATAATGGTCACAGACTCCAATTTTATCTTCAGACTATTATTCCATCCAGTTGGAGGATATCATACACGTTTGATATTTTGAGCCGTTTTGAAAGCATATTGTTTTATGCAAGGTGCATGTTTCTGTGTGAGTTTGCTGTGATTGGAACAACTTTAAAATCTGTTCAGATTTTAAAAGTTGTGTAGTGTATTCCAGCCTTTAGTGTGTTTAGAAACAGTCATGAAAGTATGCTGTCTTTAAGTACACTTAAGTGGGCTTTTATTTTATATTTATATTTAATATTATATTATCTGAAAGTACTGTCTTTTAAAAATATACTTTAAAGATTTGAAGTGCACTACATGTGTGCATTTAATACAATACTTTAAAAAAAAAATTTTTTTCAAATTTTAGAAGCTGTAGGCTTATAGCTACTTTACCCACTTTTTCAAAAGACCCACTTGATAGTTGGCTTAGCTTAGCATTTAGCTTGCCAGCTAGGGTTAGCAAATATAAGTATAGTTTAATTTAAAGGAGACATATTATGCCCTTTTTTACTATATGTAATATAAGTCTCTGGTGTCCCCAGAATGTGTCTGTGAAATTTCAGCTCAAAATACTCCACAGATCATTTATTATATCATTTTGAAAATGCCTATTTTGAGTGGAAGCAGAAACACTCTGTTTTTCGGGCCTGTCTCTTTAAATGCAAATGAGCTGCTGCTCCCCGCCCCCTTTTCCAGAATAGAGCTACCCATTACAGCTCATACCTGCTAAAAACATCTGTTTTGGTTCCGATTATCATGTTTATCGCGCTGAAATCATGCGTTTTAAACCATAGGAGTTTAAACTTCTGATATACGGTTTTCTGAGCGCACACATCCAGAAAGCGGCTGTCACAGCATGTGAGTACTAAACTAAGTTCTCATTCACACACAAGTTTACGTTAAAAACACACGAGTTACAAAAACAGTCGGTTATGTCCGTGAACGTAAAATGACGGCGCAGTGGGTGGAAACTTACAGATTAATATTATAATGAGATCCCTTTGCCACGTCACCAAGTGAGCAAAATCAAACGCGCTCGTTTTCTCAGACGCTTGCAGAAAAAGGCTTACCAAAACAAAGTTACTGGGTTAATCTTTTTCACATTTCCTTGGTTGGTAGATGCACCGGGGACCTGATTATAGCACTTAAAACCTGGAAAAGTCAGATTTTCATGATATGTCACCTTTAAGAACAATAGTTTTGAAAGTCTCCATAGCTGGTTTTGCCACAGTATCTTGGCTATATTTAGTTTCCACGTAAAAAAAAAAAAAAAACTCAAACCATGTATTACTGTACCTATGCGTCTTAATTAAATCTAAAATATATATTTCCACAAATTAAATTGTAATACCTAAAAATGCCTAATTAGACTAGCATAAAAGCAGTAAATACGCATGCATATGTGCTGGCACACAGAACAGCTTGTGGCCCTTCAGCATACAGTAGAAGCATAAGTCCCCACAGGACCTGTCAGTCTGAAAGATTGCCATGTTTAATAACAAAGAGTGCCATAGACTGGTAGGAAGTCCATTTAATCTGAGCCCTACAGGAACTGAAAAGCTGTGACATACCGTCCCTTTATTAGTATGACACAGCGCCGATGCTGAATTGCTCACCCCAGCTGCTGATAAAGCAGAATACAGCCGGCTTACCGCATATGAAACACATCTGCTAACTATGGCAGTGAATTGTTAAAGGGGCACAATGAGTTTATTGGGGCTTGGCAGATGTGCCCATATCCAATTCAACTTGCCATTCAGCCACCATGTAGAGCAAAGCTGCGCCATATTGGCCAGCAATACAATTCTCCAGTCTGGATCTAATCATAGGAGCAGTTCTTGAACCTATTTAGGTAAAGTGATTTGCTGTGGGCATTATATATATGACATAGTTCCCTTATGTGCACTAGTGCTCGGTAAATGTTCAAAACAGGCGGTGAAAACTGTAAAAACAGGGTTTGCATGAGTGGTAAACATGTAAGCCATCTGGGCATGTTGTTTTGTGTGTCTGCTTGGAATAAGATAATACAAACAATAGCATTAATGGGAAGTGTGTGGATAATGCCTCGGTGATGTCACTGATAGCCGCTGGAGGAAATAGAGGTGAGAAACAAGCAGACGAATTAGAGCGCGGTCCAGATGTGGCGAAAGGTGACATGATGTTGTGATGGATCCGAGCCATGGATATCCGTTCATCTGTCCGTCTACTTATGCCACATTATTGTTATCCAGTGAGATCATCCTAATCCCTCAGTTTTAGCCACCTGATGCGTATGACAATAACAGTAAGGGGGGCAATGTCAGATTATACTCCCCTTTAGAAGGGAACAGGGAGTCTCACCTCCCTTCAGAATGAACACAACCTGAAAAAAAAATGGTAACATCTAATTTAATTGTTTTTATTCATGTCAAAAATATTATTTAACATCACTGAACCAGCCTATATACATCAATCTATACCAACAAAAGCATTTGTATGGGATAAATCAAGTAGTAAAAGGTAACAATTGCAGGTTACCACTTTTTTGGCAATATAAAATTAAATAATAGTAAGTATCAATGTCCTTTGTGTTTCAGTGTACTAATTTCACAATCCCTCATTGTCTTGTGACTTGCGAGTGCTCTAAAAATGTTTTTAACAGCATCACTGATTTAAACTTCAAAAAATATATTATTAGTGTACTTCAAATCTTAAAAGTATTTAAAAGTGCACTTGAATAAAAAATAACAATTTGAAATATTACATTTAAAATAAATAGTCATTTACAAAAAAAAAAAAAAAATTTAGTATTTTTTTAAAGTGCATTTTGTAATAATGCCAAATTTGAAGTACATTTTAAATCATTGTTTTAATAATTATTTGTCATGCTTTAATGAAATACACTTATTTTGATGTGTTGACTAACATATTAAAGCATGTGTAAAGTACTTAAGTATCATTTTAACTGTAGTGTGATATTTGATGTTACTTTTAAAATTAATATATTTTACTAAATTGCAACTTCATCATTACAAATGTATATGTACAAATATAAGTAAATACAGTAGAAATGACATTGAAGTTTATTAAATGCTTGTCAGTACATTCAGCAGCACACTTTAACCATATTTCAAAGACAACAGAAGTAATTATGAAATTACATATAAAGATGTACTAAAGTGGGTCAAAAAGAAAAAAAAAGCACTTTAAAGTTAGGCTAATTGCATTATATTAAATTAAATTAAACTATAATACGTATTCATTTAGTTGCCCAGTCACTCACAACTGCTTACAAGAATCTGTGCCATCTTCCCATCTTTGTTGTATGTGTGTATTTTTATATGTTTTCATTTCTACATTTTGAATGCATTTAGCTACAAGACACATTTTATATATTGTTTAATATATATTTATTTATATTTTGTATATTTGAACAATCTTATTATTCTAAAACATTTTAATTAAACTTAAATTTTATTCAGTAAATTTTACAAGATGTATCTTAGGTCTTTTGCACAGTCCTAGTCACCAGACCTCCATAACTAGCTTAACCATCAAGACTCCCTTAGTCAACCAGCATTAACCAGAACCAACATGGAGACCCCACCATACCCCTCTCAGACAGTTTTGAGCGCTTCTCCACATTACTAAACTGCCAGAGGTGATCCTCCCAGCTCCCTCCTCTTTGTATTCAAAACTCTCAGCACACCTTTCCCTCTCACTCCATCCTGGCTGTTTTATTTTTACCATCCTGTCACTAGGGATCCGACTGGAGGACTGCAGAGAGAAACGGGATCATCTAGTCCAGCTGCTAAATGTCATCAGAATGATTTGCACAGTGCTCTCAAAGATGCTCTCGAAACTATTCAAACGGAGCTCCTCCTCTCAGGCTCCAGAAGTGTTTTTAAATCAAAGTCATTTGTAATATTTTTCAAATAGGAGATGGGGACTCCACAGCCGGAACAGAGCACACATAGGCAGAGAATATAGAAGTGCAAATAATTCCCTCATGTGGAAAGGCTGCAATTAACTGGGGATGTCAGCCTTTGTAAAATGTAATTGAGTTCAGGAAGAAATGAATGTCTCTAATCCGAACGACAGAGCACTGTCAGTCAGAGTTTTCGGATTCCCATACCCCAAGTGTCATGCTTGTTTATGAGTTTCTGTCTGATACGAGGACTGCATTTCACTCGTGACAGACCCATTCTGCCACATGGATGTCGCTGTGTGTTTTTGATGCCGATCTGGGTCTATTTGCGCTAATAGCGCTCTCTCAAACTGTAACTTGTACACTTATTACAATAGCAGTACAGTTTGTGTTACTTGAATTAAAAGCGGTAATCTTACGGTAATCGCATCAAATGGCTCGTTGTATTGGAAATTTTCCTTGACCGAAGTCTTTTCGTTTTCTTGCAGAGCTGCAAATTTCAATATACTATGAAGAGGCAGTGTTAGCATTGGGCCTCACCTCAATTCCAAGGGTCAGTAGCAATCATACTTTTACCTGATTGCCTCCTATTCTGATGTAAGAGGAGTAAATTACTCTTTAACCATCAGGCTTTTCACTGTGGCATCTCAAAGACTCACCTTTGGAAATGTCAACAGCTAAAGGCACTCAAATATCATTTGTCAACCGAACGAAAAAGAGCGGCAACCTCGAAATGTCTCCTTGACTTTTACAGTTACGACACTATTGTGTTGTCCTCTCTAATTTCTCTCCATCCGTATCCTCTTCCTTTGGCCTCCATTTTGTGTCTGTTTGTGTTTTGTTGGATGGGGTCATTCCTACAGTTTGGTGGATTTTGGACTGAGTAGGTTTTTGGGAAAAAAAAAACCTTACAAATTTTAAGGAAATGTCTGTCTATTAGAAAAACACTCTGGTCAAGCTCAGGCTAGTACACTGTAAAAAGTAGTAACCCACAATTTTTACCATAAAGAGCTATTTCTGCCAATTTAAACCATAAAAATGAGTTTTGTGGGTATAAATTAATTTATTTATATGGAAACCCGTTTCTGTCATGGGATAAAAAATAAAAAGGTCATTGCAACTTTTTTTATCTCATAATACAGACTATTTTTCTGTGAACGCTCTGATCCATTAACATGGGCGCGGAAAAAATACGCACCACAGACGGAGTGTGTGAAACTGGCGTTTCGTTTGTATGCCCGCCCGGTCTGTTCTGTTCTCGTGCTCGATTTAGGAGCGCTGCATTCTGATTGGTTCGGATAGCATACTGCGGGAGGTCGGTGGTGCGGAAAATAGTGCTATAAAGCGATTTAGAAATCGCGCAAGCTCAAATCGCAATTTTATGACGATTTCGATTAATCGCACAGCCCTACTTTTTTCCCCCTCACAGTTCTGAGGGGAAAAAAAGAGTTTATATCTTATAATTCTTAATATCTCGCAATTGTGAGAAAAAAGTCTGAATTGTGAGATAAAAAGACACAATTACTTTTTATCCCATGGTGGAAACAAGCTTTCATTCATTTAAATCGAGTGATTAAGTGATGTTAGTCTTTTGGTCTGGTTAACAGGATGGATGGTTTAATCTAATGAAGCCCATTGCTTCCACGTTTTACTCATATACTGTATAAAAACATGGACGTAGTGTCCGTGACGTCACCCGTAGTTTTCTGAAGAGCGTTTTTGAAGCTCAAAGTGGGCGGAGGCCTTAAAGGCCCTGTCCCAAATGGCACCCTAAACCCTTGCGGTCTTCCTCTGAGTCCGCACTTTCGTGATGTAATGCCGCTTTGACTGTCGGGTAGAAGTATGCTGCGGAGCTCACCCCAGAAGTGCGGATCGAGGGCGCATAACGGCCGCAAAGGGGGCGCTCTCGAGCACCCATCTGAATGCTAAAATGACAAATGGGACACCCTACGGTCTCGTGGACTTAACGGACACGCGTACGCGGCGGCCATTGTAAGTCCCTAAGACCGCAAGTGCACATGAAGTGTTCCATTTGGGACAGGGCCATAGTGTAAAACGGAAAATATCAGCCCTGTTTTTTCAATTTATACTAGACATGAATTTATATATATATAAGCCAAACCCAAGGCTGTTTCTCAATTCCAAGAACGCAAAGAACGGACTTGTGTTCTCGTGGAGACCTGTCTTGCCAAGCTTCCTTGGAAGAACGAACTCGGAAGGACGCGAGGACACAGGACCCACCCTCATGAGAATTGAGATGCGCTGCGTTCTTGCTTAACTGACCGCATAGTCACAGCATAAGCAGCAGCCAATGAACCATAAATATAACATAACATTACAAACAAATGTCATAACTTATTACAACATTTCATACTATTATAGATATTATTGACATATAATTGCATATCGTTTTATTTTACAGCATTATATGTTTAACTATGACTATGTTAAGATTCATTTTAATATGCTAATAAAAATACTGCAGACTTTCTCCGGGTCTTAGAACTTTATTAAAATTAAGCAAAACAAAACGATAAATGTTTACTTTCAAGAGCCGTCAAGTATTTGCGAGAGCGAGTTTAAAGCTTGCAGGCTTCCGTACACCGGCGCCCGCAGCGTCTTCTGGGATTTCTAACGGCTCGATTCTCTCAAGTCTGCACTCGATGCATCCTCGATATCAAGAACATATCTGGGCACTTTCATGCGTCCTCTGTACTTGCGTTCTTGAGTATTGAAATTGAACTTCGACGGTTAATGATGACGTAGAGCGAGAACACAAGGAAGCAAGATCGCTGAAGAACGCATATTGAGAATGGCCTAAAAGTCCCTTTCCCTCCAAGGAAATTATGTCACTTCTAGCAAGTCATGTGATTTAGGGCACACGCTAAAGATTTTAAAGGGCAAGCAGCACCAATACAACAGGGTTGAGTGGAGTTTGAGAGACATAAACACAATTTACACTGTAAAGAGTGGTAACCTGTAACCTTAAAGAGTTATTTCTACCTGATTTAACCCATAATTTTTTTTGTATAAATAAATATATTTAAATTAATTCATTGATATTAAATCATATTCTTGACTTTACCAGTTAATATAGAGGTTAGGGATGCGCCGATACCACTTATTCCAGAACGAGGCCTATACCAATATTTGTATTTTTGGTACTTGCTGATACTGATACCTGTATTTTCATTGCATTTGTAATTTTTACAAATACTGGGTAAAGAAACCAAAATAATATGAATAATGTTAGTTGGCTTAGTTTATTTAGCAAACAGATATTTCCTTCAGTTATTTTCACACTTAAGTATGCCCATTAAAATGTATTATTCAAGCTTTTGTTACTGTACTTTCACTGTTCATTTTATTGCTCTATAGTATTTCATCTTTAAAGGTCCCATATTGTCAAAACTGAAATTTCTTGGCTTTTTTCACGATAACTGAGGTCTAGGGGCTATTTAACTACCATATAAGTTTCAAAACAGTCAGTCCACAGTAAAATGCACACAGTCTGGATAAAGTAGCTGTGATTTTTCATGAATCGTTGTGACTTCCGTAAAAAGTTGATGTCAGAACTACACAGTCACCGCCTTCAGTCACCACCCCGAGCACCGCCCACCGTCCCACTCTCCTTTTGCCAAACCCCCAGACAAGATCGCGTCAATGCTATTGCTGAAGCTCCTGAGAGAGGAGCTGTAAAAATATATTGAGATGGTTTTTGGTACTTATACCGCATATATATATTCTTAAGGACATCAAGACTTAAAATAAAACTCCTGAAAGGTGTAAAATATGTGACCTTTAATAGCACAGCGCATATTAGAGCTGCTCCACTGCAGCAGCTCAGTACTGTAATCACAAGATGTTTTCCTATAATTTTATCTGAACCACTCGTTATACAAATATTCTAACAGCGATGAACATATTTTCTGAAATATGTCAAAATTGGTCAAGTGCTTCATAATAGTAATAATAATTATTCATTTGTGTTAATGAGGTACCTATGCATGAAAAACCATGTGGCATTAAAGTTGTTTACTATTTTATGTAAACTATGCAGTATTGTTTTATGGAGACATAAAATCTACCAAACTGTAGGAATGACTGTCCCGCTATCATTGGACGATGAGGAGTATGAGATCATGCCAGGCTTTGCGGAAAGGGATCAGACAGCTAGTACATGGTCGCATGTGTTGAGGCCTCTCTAGGGGTTTTCACTGACCTTAGAGGACATGGGACCTGACATGCAGAGGCACAGAGGGCTCACGTCTCAGCAGATTAATGTCCTGTTGCCTAGTTGTTTTATTCTCTACACTTAGTGTTAATAATACAATGGGATCATGCCGTGGACAGTATGGCGGAGCAGGTTGGTACATTAGTCGCAGATTAATGATCTCCTGGTGCTCACCTCTTATTGACTCCTGGGTGACAGAGTCATTGCCACGGCAGCTCACTCCGATGTAGTGCCATGGTAATGGAATGAATAATCCTTATTTCTTGAAATTCTCTGTTGTGTCAGTGGACAAGCTTGCTGTAATTATGTGTATGTGCACAATGGTCAGCCATCTGCAGATGTCACGTTGATTTTATGGCTGGACTCTTACATTGCCAGGCAACATCAATGTACTTTCATATGTATGACAAGAATCAAGTTGTCGAATATCATAAATGCCCAATGACAAGCTAGCTTGTGTTTATAGGGTGCAACAATGATTTTTCCCCCCCCTCTTGTCTGGTTGGGCCGGTAGTTCTGATTTTTCCTTGCACTAACAACATTTTCACAGGGATATTTTTAAACAGCAAATAGACAACATTTTTTCTCAGACATATGTGTAACTGATGTATTTTTTAAAAACAATTGTTTGTATTGTATTTATCTTAAATGTTTTATATTGTTTGTTTGTTTGTTTTATTGCACACTGAAAAAAAAACTGGTGTAGGAATTACTTTGAAACAATTTTCACTCATAAATTGATATTAAATTTCACAAATAATTACAAAGAAGTAACACATTGAATTATAAATGAAATTTATAAATAGAAAGACTGAAATAGTATTTTCTTGAAAAACAATCAACTTTACAATTTACATATATATATATATCTTGCCATGAAGATAGCCTTGCTGCTGGCGTTAAAATAATAACAATAATAATAACAACAATAACAATAAAAATAATTCACTGACCCAGAATAAAAAATGACAAATATTTTTTTCATAATATTTATGATCAATGTTATATTAATTGTTAAATTTAAAATAATTTGTTGTTGTTTTTTAAATGTACAAAATGTTTTTTCATCAACTTTCACATTTTCTTTACAAAGAAAATATGCATTGATAAACACTTGCTGGAAAAGTATGAGAAAAATGTAAATTATGTCTTTAAACTTTTCATTCCAAACATGACATTTTATTTCTTAACATGAAAGACGATATTTTGAAGAATGTTTCAGCTGTTTTTGTCCATGCATTGAAAGTAAATGGGGTCCAAAATGACTTTGATTATAACTATCCGATTAAGAAGGATGGTCAGCCAAACTAACCAGGAACATCCTGCTGATTGACCAGCAGTTTTGCAAGACCATCCACATCCACGAGTTAGACCAGCACCAATCCAGCCTAAAATGCTAGCAAGTTTCAGCAGGGATTTTTTCATTATTTATTTATTTTGAACCTTTCACAAACTTGTTTTGGTTTGTGTCCACAATTTTGTAACACAGTGCGAGGTGCTAACAGTGCTGACTCTGAGGTCATCAGGTGCACCAGACGTGTGGTGCAGCAGCTGAGAATTTGCAGCAAGATGAGAAAGAAGCGCAGAAAATCACAGTTACACAGCATGGGTGAGCTTCACTTCCCCCTATTCTCCTATTGACTAGCTGTTTTCTTTCAGTGCCCCAGAAACTCGTTCTTGTTGTTTCTTCACACAATCCACAAGGTCAACGTCATTATCAACCTCAGAGTCCACCTCAGCTGCAATAACATCATGACCCCCATGACCAGACAACTGACTCCCGATCAGCGCCTCAGTGGCCAGCTTCCAAGTTATCTGCCTGACGCATGCAGTCGAGCATGTACGCAATTTCTGCACACCACAAAATGCTTGTTGTACAGCGTGGAAGACAAAAAAAGCAATTGTTTCGTGCGTTTTGCAATTACTTTGACCCACTAAAGGCAGTCTAGTGCGTCTGTAGTGCCTGATGTACCTTGTGTAGAGGGAAAGTAAAAGAAAAACGATGTGATTCATACACTCCAGAGCTCTTTCACCTTAACACTCAGCCACTGCTCTCTAATTAGTTTGAAAAACTCGTTTTTTTTCTCCAAATATTAATATAAATAGAATTTATAATAAACTTTATGCATAAATATAAATATCATTTATAAAGAAAATGCTAAATTACTTCCAGTTTTCTTCCAGTCTAGAATTTCTTTTAATTATTTTTTTCTTAATTTGTATATACAGTATATCAAAATATAATCAAGGAATATGCCAAAGTTTAGTTGCTATTTTTAAATATTTTTTAAATCATAAAATATATAAAAATTTTAAAACATATATATATATATAATTTTATATTTATTTTTTCACATATAAAATAAAAGATTATACCAAACTGCTTAATAAAAAATGAAAATTGAACACGTTCATCATAGAGAATTATTAAATTACATTTTTTTAATTACACGTTAATCATAGAGAATTATTGAATTACATTTTACATTTTTTCATTAAATTAGAATTATTAAACAAGTCTGTGTATGAATGTAATTAAGTTATTGTATGAATGAATGAATTGCATTTTAATGTATTTTTCATTGGACTTCTTCGATTAAAAAAAAAAAATAAAAAATCACACCAGTTTCTGTAGTTAATCCTGATTAATTACAGAACATAAAATGTTTAACATGAAGAGGAAAGAACATAAAGACAGTATTTTAAATATTTGTTTGATGGCATCTTTTTACTAAGCACTGATCACTGAATCACCAGAATCACTGATACAAAGAAATATTGTTTCTTGCAATTTTGCAATTATGTTCACCTACTAAAGGTGGTCTAGTGGGTCTGTAGTGCCTGCTGTTACCTTCTATAGAGGGAGAGAAGCAGGAAAATGGCGTGATTCATAAACTCCCGACGCTCTTTCACCTTAACACTCGCCCACTGCTCTCTAATTGTACATTAAGAGCCTTAGTGATTCACAGCCCAGCATCTCGTCCTCTCACCCTATTGTCTCTGCGGCCTTGTGCTCTCTGTCCTACTTGTCTGCAAGCATTGCTGCAGCAATTATGGAAGTGTGCCATATTCTCCTCATGAATTGATCAATCAGGCTGTGCCATTTTAGATGCTAATAATATTGGAAGTCTCCCAGTTGCGTGTTTGCATACACACACTAAAGTTTTTTTTGTGCCGTGCAGGATTTCTTCGAGTGTGTGTGGATGTATGTGGCGGAGCTGTCCTGCAAGGAGCTGAGATTAAGCTTCCAAGATCAAAAGAGAAATGATACAAGACAACAATCACTTTATATTCACCCAGCAGGCCAGCTGGAGCACGCAGTGCTGGTGATGGAGCACTGCAGAAACCAGTCGAAATCTGACGGACTGCACTGAGCAGTTCGTGGGCTGTGATTCAGCAGTGCTGCAAGCCATTTTAACGTTATGCTTAATTCTGCCATGTAGACACTCAATTAGACCACACCCTCTCACTAAACCACACCCCCAAAGATGATCACCTATTTTAGTGCTGTATTTATTTCATTAAAAATACAGTAAAAACAGTAATATTCTGAAATATTGTTACAATTTGAAATAACTGTTTTCTGTTTGAATATATTTTAAACTGTAATTTATTCCTGTGATCAAAGCTGCATTTTCAGTATCATTACTCCAGTCTTCAGTGTCACATGATCCTTCAGAAATCATTCTAATATGCTGATTTGCTACAAACATTTCTTATTATTGTCAATGATGCAAACCTTTAATCGGTGTTAATCATTTTTAACATTATAAATGTCTTTACTGTCACTTTTGATCAATTTAATGCATCCTTACTGAATAATAGTAGTAATTTCTATATACATAAGATATTATTTTTATATTAGGCTATATATTTTTAAGTAGGCGAAGTCATGTTTGGGATCACATATGTCTGGATTAACACCACTATTAATACACTGTGGCACTCGTGGTTGCTAGGTGGCTTGATGCTTTTATTAAGTCTTGTTAAATCGTAAATCTTCTTTTATTTAAACCAGATTATAAAGCGTAGTGTGCATATGGCTTGAGTGCATTGTGGTTGGCTCTTTGATTTGTGTGTTGTTGAAGAAGCTACTTAAAAACAAAAAACTACAGTAAAATATGACTTCCTTTTTTAATTAAATAATTACCATTTTACAATTACTACCATTTTTTTTTTTTTAAATAAGACACATAATCTCTCTCTCTCTCT
>NW_015634012.1:997580-1006460 GCF_001515625.1 Sinocyclocheilus rhinocerous | reverse complement strand
ATTTTACAAATTCTCACATTTATTTTTTTTAAAAAAAAACACATACTCTCTCTCTCTCTCTCTCTCTCTCTCTCTCTCTCTCTCTCTCTCTCTCTCTACAGTCTTATATAAAACATGTAAAATAGGACTAAGCAAAGACTACTGGGAACTCTATTGTACAAGTTCGTTGAAAAGAACTGTCCAGGCAAACTATTTCACTACAATAACTCAGACTACCTGGTTCTTCTTAAGAGAGAAATGGGGCACTCAAAGACCCTGAGTTTGATTATGTCCTGAGCTGTAGGCTGTGTGCAGCATAATATAACATCAGCAAAGAAGCATTTTGTTATACAGCACTGCATGTTGGAAAAAGAAACGGTAACACTTTATTTCGATAGTCCACTTTAGACATTCTATTAACAGTAAGTAACTTTGCAACTACATGTTAACTAGCAGTTAGTAGAGTATTAGTAGACTGTCTGCTTAATATCTTCTAACACTTTCTTTGTCAACTTATTCTACTAACCCTAAACCTACCCTAACAGTCTACTCTGAGAGTTAGTAGACATGTAGTTGCAAATTAATGATAATTAGTTGACATGTAGTTGACATGTAGTTACAAAGTTACTTATAGTTAATATAATGTCTAAAGTGGACTATCGAAATAAAGTGTAACCAAAGAAACAGCTTGTCACTATAAATGCTACAGTATTTTGAAAAAAGCTGAGGTACTGTCACTCTACCGAAAAATGTGATTTTGTTAGTAGTGTCACTTCTTTTAGCTGACTAACTCTCCAACACTGGAGGTGGGATTGTGCTAGCAGACATGCAGGCCTTTGATAATGTCTGTACGCACGATTCCAACAGGAAATTGTGCATTGTGACTTACATATCTTTGCATACCAAATCTATAGTTGTCTTTGAGAAGAGCAAAAGAATAAGGATAAAAAAATGGCTTAAGTATTGTAAAAATCTGTCTCCCAAAAGGCTTAAATAGGAAGTGGCAGCACAACAATCTGAGGATTACATACCGGATTTGTGTGAGAAGCTCCGGATATTCCTCATTCATTTATCACACCGAAGTGGACGAGGTTCGGAGGCCAAATTCAGTGACCACATGTTTTCGTAAAAAGCCGATGTCTGGAAATCTCGACGAGGAAGTGTATGAGCTGGGTGCTTCAAAATGGATTTAAGTCCATAAAGAAATATTAGGTTAGAAGAAAGCAAACGAGGCGGGAATGTTAAGTAGCGACACTTCAATTTTATGCCGCTAGTAAATTATCAGCCATTTGCCTTCAAATGAACCCTGAGTTGAGAGTCTAAAGAAAATGGCTTTCCTTGTCATTCTCAAAGTCCTCAGGGAGCGACCACTCCAAGCTGTTTTGGTCTCTTGTCAGTATTTTTTTTAAGCTAGCGCACTATTCAGTAAGCCTGACTTGGGTCAGAAACAAAAGACACCAACCTAAAAGAAGAGGGGAAAATTCTCTCCGGTGAAAAGATGTGGAAGATAATAGAACAGCAAATGTTACCGTAGAGAGAAAGACTGAAGTGGAACAGCAAGGTGAGACTCCCTCTCCTCAGTCGCCACAACGATGACAGTAAACACCCATTCTGTCCTAGGAGACTTTATTCTGACCAGAGATAGCACAATTGAGACCCTGATGAGGAGCACATGCAATTACTCTCTCTTAATAAAATCTCATAGTTCCAATTATACCCCAGCACAATGGCCACCGCACTTGGCTGCTGATTGAGTTCAGACCACGTGGGACTTCGAATAGCACTCTTCTTGCTCCCTCCCCTGCCGCACAAGCCTCACTGCTGTTTCTATCAGTCGGATCCTTTCACGCCGCTTTTCACCTTCTACTTTTTTCCCTGGCTTCTTTAGATCTTTACAAAGGCTCGAGTCCCAACCCACAGTCCATCCAATTGATCCAGAACAATTTAAGCATGATGCTCGAGCGCTTTGAAGAAGTATCTCCTGCAGTAGGCTTAGTCTCAGCCTCGGGTGTTATGCCCACAGACTGCCCATGGTCCAGTTCCCTGATGCAATACGGATTGCATATTTCTTACACCTTGAATACCAGTGCACATCCGAATCAATATTTAAACAAAAAGATTTTTGAGTGTTTTTCGGGGAACGACTATTTAATTATTAATTCATTAATAGGATTGAGTTTTTGGGAAGCCATACCACATGGCATTTTGCTACCTGTACTAACCTTGCTTTGTCTAAAACTGTCAAATAATTTGATATTTTGCGAGATTTACTGAGCATGAAGCTTGGCAGGAGGCCATTTTGTAGACAAACGTTTTTTAAATATGAATAAGCAGTGAAGCAGCTTTCTTAGTAGCCTATAAATAACATTAGGATTTTTTTTAGCAATAAATAAATAATACTAATATGATATTAGGACAGAAATCATTGTGATATCAGGACAGTTTCACCTTGAAAGTTTTGTATTTATGCCTAAAAAAAACTATAAAAATAATTTAAAATGGAAATTAAAGATATGCTCATCATGTAAGTATGAATGAATTGCATTTTTTATGTATTTTTGATAGAACTATTGTTTCTGTAATAATCTTGATTATTCGCATAACATAAAATTAAATAAATATAAATATATTTTCACATTGAATTCCCAAATAAATGTGGAAACAACATAAAGACAATATTTTTTTTTTTTTTTTCTGGCAATAAAATGATTAATTATAACCATTCAACATTACTGTGCAAACTGCAAATGATTCATCTGAAATTATTTATTAACAATTACAGAACATAAAAAAGTGCACAGACAGCATGTTCATATACTATAAAGTTAGACAAAAGATGTGAAGACATTTCTACTTTTTAACATTTGCTGCTTTTTAATAGTTAGTAAGGTCGTTTTTAAGTTTAGGTATTGGGGAGAATTATGGATGTAAAATATGTGCTTTATAAGTACTATGTACTATGTTAATAATAGGCATGCTAATAAACAACTTGTTAATATAGTGAGAATTGGTTCCTATACTAAAGTGTTACCATTTCTACTTCAGAAATTGAAAAAAAAAAACACATGCTGTGTTAATTCTTTTTAACACATTAAACAGCAAATATTAACACTGTTTTTTTCCCCAGCCCTAATCTGTGAATAAATGAATAGATGAATAGATGAGTGGCATGTCGTTGGCTCAGCTAAGGTTAGGAGAACAGCACTTATTGGCTACTCTTGGGTGTGGTGTAACCTAGTGGTTAAAGAACTGGGCTATTAACCGGAAGGTTGTGAATTGAAACCCCATAAATTCTGGGTGGTGAACTATTACTGGTGTTTCCTTGAGCAAGGCACTTAAGCCCAAGTTCATATACGTCAAGCTATCAAAGCTATAATTAGATAATGACAAAGTAGAAAGAAACAGGAGAGGTCTGGTTTGAATAAACGTGAAGTGCTGGTGTGATAGCATAGCCCACAGATGCTAAATGGACATACTGATGTCAAATAATCCAAGGTCGTTTATATTTTATAAATCTACAATCTTTTATGTAAACTTTTCTGAGTTTTCAGTCTCAATCTCGGGCATGGTGTGTGGCAGAGCCAATATGAATGCACTTGAAAATACTAATGCCATCATCAGACTCGGAGGGGAAGTACATATCTTTTGAGGTTCAACAGCAGTCAACAGGAGTTGCATTTTTCCCTGCTGTGATGGTTCTGTCAGCACAGCTGATGGTACACCAGCCAAATCATATCCCACAGCGCAGAAATCTGCAGCTCATTGTTGCCTTTAATGGAAAACAAGAAGTATATGATCAACCACAACATAATTAACTGGCACATTGCTAAGCCTGCTCTTGGTTATTCGCTGTGACAGAGCTAAACGGTGTGAAAGCTCAATTTCCCACACAAAGCCTCTGCAAGCTGTCCTGGACCAATCCTACTGAAAAGACCAGCTTAGACTAGCATGAATTAACACACAGATTCAGACTGGTTTATGCTGGTTTGGTGCTGGTCTAACTGGTGGATTTGCATAGCTATGCTTTTCACCAGCAGAACTTACTGTAATAATAAATAATGATTGTAATTTTAATGGTAAAATACTGTAAAAATGCTACAGCAAAAACCTTGGTGAACAATAAGTTCTCTTACTCTGTACGGGGGAAAATGCAATAGATCTTTAAAAAAAAACAAAAAAACTTGTCACATTATTATTTTATGTTGCATCGTATTTTGTTGTATGAATGTTTATTGCATTATTTTAGTGTCATGGTGCTTTGTGTTTGTGTGTACGAAACTGTGCACCTTTTGTCTATTAGGATTTACCTCAGTAATCAGTATATTATAAATATACAAAACAGATTTTATTACTTTGGCATATTAACATTATATCATTTAATGCAAAATGTTTTTTTACTGTAAATGTAAGTCATTTGTTTTGTTTTATTTTGTTTTGCTTACCAAAATTTCAACTGTATAATTAAAATCTGGATGAAAATATCTTGGTTGTAAGATATTGCTTAAACATAATAATTATATCATTATTACTTTAAGAATTACATTTTAGTGTTCAACATTAACATATTTCTGTCATAATTTCTTCAAGTTAAACCAAACTTTTATTTTGGTGGCTTTTTGTGAAGATCTTCGAGTGTTTGACAGTAGTTTTTTCTTAAATGAATTGATGGAGCAAACGTTGCTGTGTGTGAGATACCCAAACAAAACCGAACAATGTTTTGATAGCATTACAGAGCCACAGACTGTGTCTGAAACCTGAAATAATGCTGGAAAATCTGCTACCGAAATGTCTGAATCACACAAGCCTGTGTGTGCGATTCAGCACTGGGGAGAAGAATAAAAATGCGGCCTGATGGAACTGTTGAAAGAAGTAAATTAATTTAGTGTGGTTTAACTTTTTTCAACAGGCGATTCCATTTGCAAGCAAGCATCACAGTCATTATATATCCACTTTGATATCTATAAAGCTCATTTGAATTAGTTATAGATCATTAAATATGACATTATAGTGCTTTCATGCGAGAGCGCTGCCTGTCAAGTCACTGACTATCTTCTGACCAGCATCCAAAACAAAGCATTTGCTGGTCCGCTCAGCAGGACGGTGTTGGTTACAAGCTTATCCACTGAGCCGGACCAACGGGAAGTTCTCTTGTTGACTTTATCATTGGCACTGTGATATAGGTCAGAGACACAGCGCTCAGACGCTGGCTCCCTGAGTCTGCTGTCAGCTGATTATGTCAAATTAATTTCATATGGACCTTTGAACGAGCTCTGCTTTGATGTGCTTTGATTCACTGGGATTTATTTATTTGACTCAGTGCGCTCGTCTCGCGCGGACCGCGATAGCATGATGATAAAGGCCGAGCATTAGGTCTGTCGGGTGCCATGCTGTATTTCCCCTCAACAAATCTGCAGAAGTTCCAGTCTCTCGGTCCTCTGCTTGGATGACAACCTGAGCTCTCAGACGGAAGGGATGGACAGCTCACACTCACAACGCAGCTGCAGGAAGGACGGAGAGAAAGAAGGACAGAGGAGGATACAGACAGCGAAAGAATGAAATAGGGGAGAGAGAGAGACAGGCCGAGAGAGAGATTGATTACTTCAGGGCTTGACACAAGCTGGCACCCATCAGTAATCCTTCAGTGACACCCTTCTGCTGTCATGAGCTCAAAGTCTGGTGCGCTCTCTAAATCCTACACATACACTTTAACACTCTTAGGAATGGCAGTCTTTCTCTGTTCTCCTGGGCTTCCAGTGACTGACAAGTGGAAGAGGAGTGACTTTGAGGAGTTTAGGCTAAATATGATGAGCTTTTCAGCAGGACGCTTAGACGCTGTCACAGATGAGCAAAGTAGGAAATTGCCGTGCATCTGTTGCTGTGTAGGGAGAAACTTCAGCCGTCTGTGGTTATCAGCTCTCTGTGGTATCCTGTGTGTCTGATTCAAGTGGTCAGGATTTCTGTTTTTCTGTTCTCTGTTTTGATCTATCATCACTAGCAAAGCCTAGCAACTAATCTGTGCTATAAATATGCTAAACAACAACAGCAACATGCTACATATACATTATAATAGACATTATTTTAATTATTACAAACTGCCATTGATATACAGTACTATATAAGATAATGGATATTTTTCTGCAGTTACTTATCTAGACTGAGGTGGGACATTTGTTCAATTATTTTATTTTTATGCTATAGTATATTATTATTATTATTTTATTGTTTTCTACTTTATACTATATTATAATATAATTATGTACGTTATATTACAATAAAAATGTACTGCGCTAGCTGAGCAGTTGCCTTTATGAAACTGGGAATGCTAATCAATAACTTTTTCCAGACAAACATGAATTTTTAAAATGTATTTATTTATTTTTCGGTTATATTATTATTTTTATTGTTAGTTTTCTACTATTTTACTACTATAATATATTTGCAGTTTATATTTTAATATATGCATCAATAAGCATTCATTTGTGCATATTTATACATTATAATACAAATTTACTGCACCAACTGAGTAATTTTCATTGAGGTAAATGGGAATTAAAGTGGATAGTTTGCCGCACTAGCTAAGCAACTGCTTTTTACACAATTGGGAATGCTAATAAATATATTTTCCCAGTCTTTTCCAGGCTGAGGCAAAATCTTTTTTATAATTATAATTTACAATGTATTATTATTTTTTATCATTATTTTTAAAATATATTTATATTGTATGTAATATATCACATTATATTATGTTAGAAATGTACTGCAGCAGCTGAGCAATTGCCATTGGGAATGCTAACGGATAGCTTTTGGTATTATGGATCTCTTTGATCTGAGTCTGATCCCCCAAATCATCCCTCCACTCCATCCCAAAGTCCTCTTCCTTACACTTAAAAAATGATTTGTTGGTTTAACTTTAAAAAGTAAGTAACCTGGTTGCCTTATAATTTTGAGTTCATTGAAACTAAGAATTGCAGTTCTCACAAAGATAGTGATTTTGTTCTAAGAATTAAAGATAATTTTTTAACTTCATGTTGTTTTGTTGTCATAACTTTGGATTAAATATTGTATCAACCTATTCAAGCAATCAAGAGGATTAAGTAAACTTTCACATTTAAGTTCACTAAACTACATATAGTTTGTTATAACAATTACCTAAAAAGTTTACATGGTTGCCTTAAGAGTTAAATAAACTTCAGCACAAGTTAACATGACAAAAGCTTATTTTTTTAGCTTAATTATCCTGGCTTAACAGAGTCTATCTATCTATCTGTCTATCTGTCTGTCTGTCTGTCTGTCTGTCTGTCTATCTAAGTGTAAATGAATGTGAAAAAACTGCTTGAATGAAAACATTAAAACACAAAGTAAAAATCAAAATCAAACAGTTTTGTCTTTAAGTGCTGTGACAAGTCCCAGATAGTCTAACG
The DNA here is from genome assembly GCF_001515625.1 of Sinocyclocheilus rhinocerous. Classification (NCBI taxonomy): domain Eukaryota; kingdom Metazoa; phylum Chordata; class Actinopteri; order Cypriniformes; family Cyprinidae; genus Sinocyclocheilus; species Sinocyclocheilus rhinocerous. Next base: position 999,060 of record NW_015634012.1, on the reverse strand, counting down.
CAGTACACAACCCTACAACATGTTACAACCCCAGATCACCAAGATTTATTCTTCTATTACACATCAAACATCTCTGGAACTTTAATTTTATTTGCTGCAGTGTCTCTGGACAGTGTCTCTACCTTCAACAACCCACATAACACATGCACTCACTAAGGCCAATACGAATCGTTGTGCCATCTCTCTACTATCCTCTCCTCCTGGACAGATCCTCACAGTGGAGCAGTTCAGATTGATTGGCTCGGTATTGATCAGAACATGTGCCAGGGCTAAAAGCAAAAGGGATGGTTCTGTGTGCCCCACAGCTTAATGGAGAGGAGCCCAGTCTAGCCTGGCTCTTTTGATCCACCGAGGATTAGAGGAGATTGCTGTGCACAAAAGCAGGAAGATGCTGGTCCATCAGACAGCTTGTCCAGCAGAAGTGAGCGGAATGAGTGTGGCGCCAGTTTTTTTAAGTGTGTTTGTGAACACGTGTGAAGTGGCTTCAGTCCATCATCCAGATGCAGATAAGCATGTTGCGGTGCTTTCGTGAGGTAGAGCAGGCAGCCGTGTGACTTCCTCTACCTCATTTCAGGATTAATTACTCTTTTGAAGAGACAGCTGGAGGATCTGACCCATGTGCTGTATAAACACTCCTGGATTGTTCTATATTCTGAGCATGGACATCATCATGGGCATCAACTACACCCTGATGAGAGCTCGCTCGCTCTCTCGCTCGCTGGTGGAATCGGTCTGTGTTCTCAGCTACTTCAATGGCTGATTAAAATCCTGCTGCAGTGTGCAGGAAAAGATCTCGTCCTCTCATGTTTGTTTGTGGCCCAGCAACAGTGACTCTTCAACAATACTGTTATTGCCAACTCTATATGTAACATAGATTAGTCATATCTAGACCCAAGCAGAATCTGCAGATCTTGAGGGAAAAATGTGAAATGGATCTGAAAAATACAACACTCGAAAGAACGGTTATGAGTCAGTTCTTTTCAGTGAATCAAAAACATACAGCACAACCTGCGTAGTTTAATTTATGAACCAATGAGTCCAATCCAGAACATACAGAAGAACCAGTGCATTCAGATTCAGATTGTGAACATTGTTCTTTTTAGTTAGTCAACTTTACAACTTGTTGTGTTATGTTGTATTTATTAATGAAAACTGTTGTTTTGTAAAACAGTGCTGTTATTGTTAACTAAATGAAAACTATAAAAAAATAGTTTTCTTTAATTGAAATAAAGTTGAACTAAAGTAAAAGTTAAATATTAGATGCAAAAATGTAACTCAAAAAACTTTAGCCAAAAACAGAAATGTTGCTTTGGCAACTAACTCAAAAGTTTAGATTAAAGTACCAAAATGTCTAACACTTAAAAAATAAAATAGAATATAATAAAAATATATAATAATAAAATGCTAAAATGAAAAAAGCTTAAACTACTGTAAATCTTAGTATCAAAACTGAAACTATATATATATATATATATATATA
>NW_015634012.1:976982-997379 GCF_001515625.1 Sinocyclocheilus rhinocerous | reverse complement strand
TATATATATATATATATAAATGAATAAATACTATGATAGTATAAAAATACTAAATAACTTTGTAATGAAATTATTATTCCAAAAGTATTTAAGGAATAATTAATGAAACTGTTAATGAACCTGAGTCAAAAGAGGATGATAAAACAAAGTAATATATAATAAACAAACACAAATGTCTGAGGATGTGTAGATCTTCGTGAATGACAGGGGCAGAACTACCTGTTTGGCCTAGCCATGGTAGACGGAAAGAGTTTTTAAAACTTTTCTCTTTTGAAACAGTCATTATTTTGTGACTCTGTTCAGTGCAACTTGTGGTGCAGAAACTACACGCTTCACTTTTAAACGTGTGTGTTATGTTTATGACAGTTATTTTGAAAAGGCAGGAATAAAGAAATTCTGATCAATAAGCTCAGCTTGATATTCACAACAGTGAGTCTGAGGGAAGTTGGTGTGAAACAGTGTTTAAAAAAAAAAAGGTTCAGGCTAGCCTTTCAATAATTAAGACAGATTTGGGAAAGAAAACATCTCGGAAAGAACGGGTAAGAGCGGGCGCTTTGATAATATCCCGCTGATTCATAAAACATTCATACACTTTTCATTCTCAAACTTGTCAGTCAGATCTCGGCACCGTGTTTTCTTCTTTTGATATGCACGTCTTTGAGGCTGTGTGGGCTCTACGAAGATCCATCTATAATCACAGCTCTGAGCCCTTTTCCAAATCTATTTTAGAAAATAAAGGATCAAACAATCATTATTCACAATAATGTGGTCGCCTTTAAATGTAAATGCAAAAGGTTATCCCTGCCCTTTGACTCGGAGAATATCCCACGCCATATTATTTTATGAAGTGCACTGATCCCATGCAGAAAAGCTGTAGATGGTAGACGGGGAAAGGAACCGCGGATTTAGCCACAATCTGATTTACTTTCATCATGTCGCACGCTGTGAGATAGGCACTTAAAGTGATGAAGCAGAGCGTCAGGTTTATGTTCCTCACGGCGCTCGCGCAAATGACTCGTGGCATGTGATCTACACCACAACAGCCTGTAAGGGGGTGCAAGAGCGGCAGATAGTCTCGCAGGCCTGATTAAGGAACCGTACGATGTATCTGAATATCTCATGTTGAAAAAAACACCTTTGTGAAGTAGTAGTGTACAACGGGAACCATGGGAGCCGAGTGGGTGGGGTTGCTGAAGGCTGAACAGTTCATAAACCTTCAACAGCTTCGGGCTAAACAGCTATGTTCTTTACAGGAGTGCCAAGCATACAGTGCACACAGAAGTCGGCCTTGCGTGATCAGACTCCTCAGTTGGCTGTGAGATAGAGCTCAGTGTGTCGGCGCTGCTTGGCACTCTTTTCTTTCCCTTGGAATGATCTGGTTTCAGCTCTTCCGTCGGTGAGATGGCCCAAAGACAAGCTGTCATCTTTCAGCTGACAGGCCGTCCTCCACAGAAGCTCTGTTCTGACTAAAATCACTTGAATGTACATCACACCATGATTACGGTTTTCAAACTCTTAAGTAGGAACTTTTCAGGAGGACTTGAATGCAGCATAAGCATCTCAAATTCTTGCCATTCATTTTTCAACAAGTGGTCCGTCTCCTCCTCCTTATACTTTCTCTGATGTTCTGCAACTTAAGTACATATTTATGCTCAGCACTACAACAGATATCAGATATTATGTTTCCAAAATCATGATCTCAGAGACCTCTTGGTGGGATTGACAGCTTAGAAGCATTTTTTTAGACATTCACATACCACTTGTTCATTATGACCCTTGGGGTTTGCTGGGTCCGGTACAACTAACCGCTCTCACTCAGAAGCCGCCGGTCAATATAAAGGCATGCGTAACAGACACAACCCGTCTGGCCTGTAATTACAATGTGCCATGCACACGGCAGCAGCATCTCTACTCTAATTAGCCTCAGATGCATGGACTCTATTCAGACTCATGTCTCGTAGAAGTTACTGGATTCTTTTCAGAATGCAAGGTGCATTCCCAGCCGGTGCCCAGGTTGCGTCAACGTGCCGGGGTCCTGACCTCAGTAATTCTTTGTTTTCCATCCATTCGGTAGGTAACTGGCATGCATGTGTGGGCGAATGAAGGCGAAGAGTGGTTCTGAATCTTTAAAGAGCATGGCGCCTGCCTCTCATGTTTAGCACGCCACTCATGAGCTAGAGCCGGCAAGGTTCAGATATTTCAATTAAAAGCAAAGCTGAGAACTGTGGTTAAAAGCATGGAGGGAAGCTATGCGCCACTGCACCCCCCTCTTCCCTACTTCTCTGACTACGTTGTCGCAGAAACACAAAGGCTATTTTCGGAGAGCCAATGCACAGTGCATTGTGTTACATTTTGAGCAGAGTGGGCTGGCCGAGCTGCTCGCCTAAAAGCACTCATGACTTTTTAATCTGTGGCTGAGGGGCTTTCGTCCGGCGGTCGCAGAGTGGACTCAAATGATAGGGTGAAATAGAAGGATCAAACCCTCGCCCGTTGCGTCTGCTCTGTCGGAGAGCGAGAAAGGGCCGGAGAGGTGAGGAATAGAGGGGAAGATGCCGGGGAAGCAAGCGTGGTTGGAGTTGCATGAAGGAGCGAAAGTGTTAGATTAGTGCATTTCAGAAGTTACTCAACTATATATCTCAACAAGACCAGATGAAACTTCTAAATTATCTAAGCTAACAGAATGTGTTAAAAATTTAAAAGATTGGATGACCAATAATTTTCTCCTATTAAACTCGGATAAGACAGAGATATTACTTATTGGACCAAAAGACAGTACACAGAATCTCGTGGATTACAATTTGCAACTAGACGGATGTACAGTTACTTCCTCTACAGTCAAAAATCTGGGTGTTATATTAGATAGCAACTTGTCTTTTGAAAATCATATTTCCCATGTTACAAAAACAGCATTCTTCCATCTTAGAAACATTGCAAAACTACGAAATATGTTACCTGTTTCTGATGCAGAAAAGCTAGTCCATGCATTCATGACCTCTAGACTGGACCATTGTAATGCACTGCTAGGTGGTTGTCCTGCATCTTCAATAAACAAGCTACAGGTAGTCCAAAATGCAGCGGCTAGAGTCCTTACCAGGTCAAGAAAATATGATCATATTACCCCAATTTTACAGTCTCTGCACTGGCTACCTATTAAGTTCCGTATCAGTTACAAAATATTATTACTTGCCTATAAGGCCCTTAATGAGTTAGCTCCTGCGTACCTAACTAGTCTTCTACCACGCTACAATCCATCACGCCCCCTAAGGTCGCAAAACTCTGGACTTTTGGTAGTACCTAGGATAGCAAAGTCCACTAAAGGGAAAGGAGAGAGAGAGAGAGAGATGCGGAGGACAAGATGAGGACGAGCCAGCCGTCTCCCGAGAAAACAAAATGATATCTCTTCCAAAAAGAGCACGCAGGCAGACAGTCTCATGGGCGTCATTCGGTATTAACCCATCTCTGTGTCTGATTCATCTCTGGCACCTGTTTCCACCATATGCATTCTTGCTGCCGCAATAATACAAAACAAATAAATATGTTTATGGCATTCTCGCCCTGTCTGTTTCAGTTATGGCGTTTCAATTCAAGAAAGATTTATTGAGTTTGAAAAGCCGCATTCAAAAGTGATTGTCAGAGAAGGCCTGATGAATTATGTATGCCTGACGTTGAACTCGCCCTATGAGAAGTGCAAAATGGTGTTAGTATTCGAAGTAGTGTGCATACAGTGTCAGGGGTGAAAAGGTAATAGGCCACTGATTCTGAGAGCCTATGAATAGCAGTTTGAAAAATGTATTTCCATGTGCTTTGTGCAATGTATTTTACAATGGCTAGTGCTCTTTTTGAGCCATATATGTATGGACTGTCATAGCAGTAATAATTTCAATTTTGTTTTGAGGTCTGATGAAAGCAAAGCTTTAGATCTGTACTCAATAAAGCATGCTTTCTGCCATGTGGCAGCTCTTATCTGAAATCAAAATGTAATTTAGTCTATCTGAGAAAATGCTTATAAATAAATCTGAATGTATTAATATAATCCAGTGCGTTGAAGTATGCATGACTGTGTTTAAGTGATTCTAATAAAATTCTGAAGCGTTTTAAAATACCAATGCGCTACTCACCACTGTGACGCCAATATTCCCTAATGGGTTTCATTTAAATATGTTCATTTACGATTTTCTCCACCAATTCATTTCTTTCTCGGATATTGTAGACGGAGATTATCCTTAGGATTACAATGTTGAGGGGGGTGAGGCGGGGTAAATAAGACACTCTCGATGTGTATTTACCCGCAAATAGGTCTCGCATATGTAAAATAAAACCTTGACAATATCAGCCCAGCGTCGCCCATCTGGCCTCCTGTCGGTTTGTCACTTGCTAATATTCATTTCCAAATGTGGAGAGCTAACAGACGTTTGCGATGCAAATCACGGGCCATAACTCTTGTCAGCGTGGCAAGCGGCATTAATCCGCCAAATCACTCATCCCGGCTGGTGCCAGGAACATCAGAGCCACCAACTCTGATGGTGGAAATCCACTGCACTTTGTGATATCAGTCTACGTCAGCTTGGTAAAGGCCACCGGGTACGAACGGGGCCAGTGGTTTTTTATGGTTACTCTGTTTGGTGCTGGATTAGAAATGATAGAAAATCCTTTAGAGGTACTGTATATTTGGACTTAAAGGGTTAGTTCACCCAAAAATGAAAATTCAGTCATTAATTACTCACCCTGATGTTGTTCTAAACCCGTAAGTAGGCCTGTCGCAATAATCAATATATCGACTTAGAGAGTATCCACTGAACGCAAACAGCGTATGTTGTTCTGTGTCAGCTGCGTCACGTGGGTACGTTGTTTTCATTCAAATCAAAGCGTAAACCATGTAGAAAACATATACGCGTGATGCAGCTGACACAGAATAGCATACGCTGTTTACATTCAGTGGATATGGGTGAACTAACCCTTTAATAAAAAAAAATGTTAATTTATGCATATCACATATCACATTGTATCACCAATAATCAAATTAAGCATTCGCCTTACTTTGTGTGTTCATTTAGCCTTCAGTTAGCAAGCTATCAGCTTAGCCACCTACTGTATCTGATTAAGAAATGCACTTTTGATTAGCTAGTGCAAGATATTATGATCTCTATGGCTGTCATCAGGTATTAAGAAATTGAGAACTAATTTTCTGTGACACTGGTCTATCCTATCGGCATTATAGATGGTCACCGTGGGGCCTGATGAGATAGTTCATGATAAATTAGTAGATAACTAAAGGAAATGCTAACTAGCAAATGTACAGTGGTCAGTCCAACTTTAATCAATGAATTGAAGAAATCTAGTTTTGTTTTGTCGCGCTGCTCTGCTCGTTGAATCTAAAATTGCATTGAATCTGATGAACAACAACATTTATGCGTGTTGTGTAGAGGGTGATTATTTTTAGCACTTTCTCTGGAAAACAAAGTAACCACTAGTCACGTTGCAGTGGTTCTGGGGATGTTTTATTTTAAGACTATTTTTGCACTGCTGGGGCCAATTTTAATGATCTCGCCTAGGGCCCCCATAAAGGACAGATTATGGTCCTGCAAGGCCCCAGGGCACCTGCCTCTTTAATGTCCCAAAAAACGGAAAAAAGCATTGCAAAAGTGAGAAATAAAGTTGCAGTTGCATGAAACAAAATTTCAAAGTTGCAGTTGAGCACATATATTTCAAAAGAGACAACAGTATACTCTATGTAGTTTTCATTTCTTCATTTAATTTACGTTGTGGCAGTGGTTAGTGGCACACTTTTAAGTCTACAGTGGTTTATTTCCAGGTGTTCAAGTACCTCCGCACAGCTAGAGGCCCCTGATAATCAGAGGCCCCGGGGCACGGGCCCCACTGGCCTTGATCTGTCATTTGGATGAGAGCATTTGAATATTGGAGATTATTATCATTAACTCAACCTTCTGAGTCCTCACTAAAACATTTAAATTATGTAATGAAGGGTAGAAAGGGAAGAATGAAATGGTTGTGTTGTTAATTTTAATATTGTTATTTCCATCCCTCAGGCATAAAGCTGACGTTGCCAAGCAGCCTGCACCATAGTTCTTGCCCTCTCCCATGTTTGTATAACCAGATGCTTATTTAGTCTATTTTTAAAGGTGTGGTCAGTCTTACTCAAACTCCAGAATTCCAGGAAGTTTAGCTATATGGGTGCCATGTTAACCACAAGCACGGAGCAGATTCCAGGCGCTGCTGCTCTTTGCTGACTACAGAGGTTAATTGCACCTGCCCTCACATGCAAGACTATTGTGTCCCGGCAAACACAATAATTAGTGTTTTGAAAAGAACTCCTCTCTACTGTTTCTGAGCAGTGCCTCTCAACTACTGATGCACAATATCTGGGTAATTGAGAAGCGAGATGAGATTCAGCGAGGAGACATGTAAGATGTGTGAAAACAATGTCATTAGCATAATGTCTGAGTGTTCGGATCCTTATCTGCGGTCTTCTCTACCATCCAGCATGGTCGGCGTGTACATCTGTGCCCAAATGCCCAAACGCTTCTAGACGGAGCTGGCCGTGGTAGTCTAAACACAGCTACAGGGTTCCGGCTGGAATAGAACTCTCGGAATGACAGAGGTCAGGGGTCAGCAATGCGGTGTTTAGGGATGTGGAGTGCTTACTCTCAGTGAATGGGGACTGCAGTTGGAAGTGGTGTCATGGGTGTCACAGGGGAGGTATAATTACACCATCTCTGAGAACACCAACAGCCCAATTAAGAAGAATGATGGGGGAAAATGGTGGTCAAAAAGGTCCGTAGGAAGTGTGTGTAATGGAGTGCCATTAAACACTGTAGACTATCAGCAGGCTGAGAAAAGAAACTGCTGTTTGTCTGCTCGAATTGTTTTGTGTATGTTCTCAAACATAAAAGTTCTTGTTTGGTCACCCCGTTTCAACTCCCCATGTCTTGCTTGTTCCAGTCACAAAATTGTTTGTTTTTTCTACTTTTGTTACCAGCTTGTGCTCCCAGATGTACGGCCATTGCAGTTTTTAGCCTCAATATTGTTTTGTACTCTGTGAGGACACATTCTGTCTCTCTTTTCTAAAGTCGGAAAACCCAGAGTGTTGATGCTTCTCTGTTTCAAGTCACTTTGATGTAAAATATGGCTGACGTATCCTTGACAGCGCAGAGCTGCATCCTTTGCTGTCCCTCCCATACGAAATGCATGTGACTGATGTTCCTAATGCGAACCGTGTTCTGCACCCTCATAACAAATAAATAAACCAGTGTCCAAGCCGAGCCCTGTCTGCTTTGGCACGCGGACCACTGTAAATGTAATGAAGGCGGATGGTAATTCTTCTCTCTGTCAAAGCCATGCAGCCATTAGCATTTACATCCAGCCCTGCCATTCACTCAGTCACCTCGCGGCGCTCTAGCCAGCACACGCGCAACGATAAGAATCACAATCAGCGGCCTTTCCACACACATATATTACAATGCCAGCCTCCAGATACAATGTAGAGCTCCTGACTATTAACAAGTGCGCTATCTCTCCAACACAGGGGTTTCAGGTGTAGGGGAGGGGTTGGAAGAAAGCGGGAGAAATCCGACAGCTTGTTCTGTGCTGTTGGAGTGTCAGTATCTCTAAGGCCCAGTGAAACGACTGCTCGAACAGATGGGGCCTAGGCCGTCCTTTCCATTTGAAATGATTGCATCGTATACCATTTAGTCGGGAAGAATGCAATGTGTGATTTCCTGTAGGGGAGCCTAAAAGGGCGTATCAGCCCATAATTACACTGCATATTTGTCATTTTTGTGTTTGTTTGTTTTTTGACTCGTTCTTTTGCGAGCCCGGCATTAAGTGAGTGAGGTTTTGGACAGTGCCATGTCATACGTCCAGGTGCTCTACCATAATGGAGCCAGTGAAATAATAAGCTTTCCCACCACCCCATCAACTAATTAGGATCTAATTATCCAGGCAAGTGTAAACAATCGCAGCAGATGGCAGAATGCGCAGAATTAACTCTAATGACCCGGGGCTCAGTGGAATTCTCATTTTGATGCCTTTGTTTGTTATTTTCCTCCATTATTCTTTGCCCTACTTTCTAAATACAGTTCGTAGCTGCCTCTTCGTGCCAGGCTAGAGTGCTTTCCTGCCTCCAGTCTTTCTTCTTACCACTTCGGTGAGGTGTTTGCATGCCTTCAGCTTACATGATGTCATTTATCTTCGCACTACAATCAAGTGAATTTGTAGCTTGCGCTCTCATTTTCGTTTTTTGTTTGCCACCTACCTACTTGCATTAAATTAGACGGGAAGACAAGCTCTAAGATGTAGTTCTCTATAAGCAGGCACATAATTACAGTGCACATACCATTAAAACTTCAGTGCTCCCTCTGCTTCACTCCAAAACTCCCTACTCAAGTCCATCAAAACAGTATCTGACTTCACAGAGTCCACTGGATGAAGAGAGAAACATACAGTCAAGGTAACTGATTGGGATTCTCAGAGGCATTGACAGAGGGGTGAAAAATAGATGTGGATGAAGTATGAGGGTGCACGGCATCTCATTAATTGATGGTTGGCATGCACAGTTGCTTCTCCGTGTTGTGCCAAGCGCTCTAGTGCCTAATTAATCTCATGGATATCAGAGACACGTCCCAGGGCACATGCATCCCCTGGTGTTGAGTCAGAGAGAGATTGAGAACCAGAGAAGGAGAAAGTGAGAGGAAACAAGAGGGAGGGAGAGTAGAGAGAGGTGGGGAAAGATGCAGAGGTGAGTAGAAAGAGAAGTTATAGAGGGAAATGCAAGGAGACAGCATATGCACAGCGCCAGAGACTGTGAGGAAGTGGCAGAGAAAGAAGAAGTGACAAAAGGTAAGAAAATAGATAGGTGTTGAAAGAAAAAGAGGGCGGGGGAAGAATGTGTGCTGGCATTGTGTCGATGCTGCCTTCAGGAGGCTGTGCTCGGATAATTCAATCTGCTGACCATTGACTGCCCCCCATTCTGTCTTCACTCCTAATTAAATCTCTATTTGATAGCTCAATGCTGCCTCTAATTGTGTTTGAGTTACGTCACTGGCTGCCCGCAGCCCCCTGGATCAAAATCGCAATGCCGTGCTACATTACACCTCAATTAATCGCATCAATTACACATCCATTAACCCGCGGCAACCTACTCATACTGCAGTCATAGACAGATGTGCCGAGAAAACCTGAGAAGCTAATGAAATTCAGAGCTATGAGAGACTGCAAATTACCCCACCGATTGAATTGCAACAGAAGTCAAACAAAGTAATTCCGAGTTCCTTTATTATTCTACGCCTCATTCAACAGACCTGTGGTGCTTTTCAAAGAAAGTCAACAACAGTAAAATAAAAGCTTTTTCTGTCTTTCTTGGTGCTATCACAATCTGCCTAGACAAAAGAACCCTTGGCGCTTGTGCCTCACAAATGTGATTTTACCAGCCATAAATACACCAACAGATACTGTACGCAGTAACGTGGGCTGGAATGCAGAATGTGACGGTGACGATAGTGTTGTGGCCACACTGCTGTTGCATCTGTGTTTGTCTTAATGCGCCAACATGCTTGTTTGGCCTGAAGGGTAATGGGGCTCTTCACCTTGCCGCCAGGGTGGAGGGCACTTTGCACACTTGGAGAGTTGATGAAGTGTAAATCGGCAGGGTGCCGGTTGTCACCGTGACAACCGCTGCTGAAAGAGAGTGACAGATCAGGCTGACCTTCAGCAGGGACCAGGAGCGCAGAGCAGGATTGTTCCTGTGCCAGTCTCATACACTCACCTGGACCAGCAGATAGACAAACACGCAAATACACTGACTTCTCCAGTATTGCACCTAAAGGCTAGGGACATGGCCACCGTTACGCTTACAGGCACTACAGGAAGTATTGTGACTTTTATTTGGCAAGACAAAGCAGAGGTGACCATTACCCCAGGGTTCTACAATGATTTAGAAACAGGTACCTCTTAAAAAACAGCTTTAAGCCAGAGGTTGCCTAGAACTTGCCTCCACTTATTCTAAACCTTTGTGATGAGAAGAGCAGTATTGTCTAACGTGCTTATGCACAGGTGCCAGAGGATTAAGCGGAAGGGGACATGGCCCCTATCGTGTTGGAATAAGGGATGGAATTACAGAACAAGTGTTCAGTCCAAGCCCCAAGAGTATGATTGCGTGCCAGCAAGGTGCAGTGAAAGCTCTGAGGGGCATGCTTTATGGATCCCAGCTGGCGCTTGTGGCCTTTGTCTCAGAGCTATTAAAATTCTGTGTGTGCTAGAGCAACAGCAGCCTGAGTGGAGCGTTGCCATTCGAGGTTGGCTGTCAGGTTAGTGCAAGTGCTTCTTTGTCGTTTCTAAGGTGGCCAGTGGTGGCAAGGTGGATAAGGGCACAGCAGAATGATGGTCTCAGCCCGACCAAGCATGAAGAGAACATTAAACGCCCCCTGACTCCGGCCAGCTCAGCTTGCCCGCTGCAGGGCTCCTCCACTGCAGAGGAACCTCCCCTATAGGTTCTCCATCTGGACCAACAATCCACGCCACCCAACACCCCCACACACAAACATACAATGTGTGGAAGGAACCTCAATATAGCACACTTCATTCACCTAGTGCACGTTGAAATGCTTCTTATCTCCTGCTGCCCCCCCCTCATGAAGATCAACACAAAAAGGCACCTTCTTTTAGTTTTATCTTTTTCTTCCACTTCCAAACCACAGGGATTCTGATGAGAAATGGCACCTGCGTTATGGCTCATTAAGGCTGAGTTTAGAATCATCCTGACCTGGGTTTTTTTTCTCTCTGTGGGCACGCTCTCCTGCAGACCTAGCCCGCCCACTCAGAGCAGGATTTTAGAGAGTGAGAAACAGAGCTGCTTAACCCTGCCTGAGCCCCAGCAGATCAAAGCCTGGTGCTCAAACAGTGAAGAGGCCACAGGCACTGACTGACATTCTCATTACAATATGGAGATCGCTCTCAGCACCAAGAAGCTTCCTATGTGAGGACAATGTCAGACCTCTGCAAACTAGTCTGTGCTCTGCCTCTATTTCATGCTAACATAACCTTTCATCTGACATAATAGGAACCCATGGGAGTGACATTTTTACCACATTGTGTACTTGGCCACAAAGACCCTGTTCATTTTTTTTTTACCTAAAACAACACAGCTGCTCCAACCATTTTGAGATCTCTCGACCACAAACATTAACAGTTTAGACAAACAGCATAACTTTCTTTAGAAACAGTTTAAAATCTAAGGCCTCAGTTATGTCTCTCTCAGAGGAAAATTGTGTAGAGGTTTGTCTTTCATAGGGGACATTATGGAGTTCTCAATTTTGTTTAAAATATCTCTGTTTCTCCTAATATTCTTTAGAAAAAAAACAACAACACAGACACATGGGGCAGTTGGTAACCTACACTAAGACTATAGAGCAGAGGTATTAGCCACTATTAACCACCAGTAATGTAGTCCTTGCCCCAGGCTGTTTAGGAAATAATCGTTTAAAGTTTCAGCCACCTAAGAAAACAAAATTGCAGCTGGCCTCTGCCAACCAAATGCTTTTACAGTGGATAAGTGAATAAGCAATGAGTTGTAATCTGTTATTGTTAGCGACCATTTACCTGCCTTTCAGCAAGGACTACTTATGTATATAAGTATATGCACCCCCACCCACACACACCCTCTTTGTAAATCAGTCTTATGCCTATACTGTATCTATAAAGAGAGTATAGTATATATCTACACAACTAATGTGCATGTTATAAAAGATTGCTATAATTTAGTAGATTAAATGAAGAGTTTGATGAGAAATATTTAAATTGAGTTTATATTGAAATCTTTGGCATCTTGGCAAATATGGGCTATTATTGGGTGGTATTTTTCTCAGGAAAAAAAAATTATCTTATTTTAATGTGATTTTTGTCTAGGAGAAACGAATTAGATATCAAAGAAAGTGTCACTCATGATTTTTTATTTCCTGCGGGCAGTCTAGTTGAGACTTCATAAGATGGCACAAACAATCATACAGCCAAACCACACACACACACACACACACATATGCACAACCGTCCATCATATCGTTGTAGGGGGGATGCTGCTTTCAGCCAATCGATGTGGAGCCTGATTTTGCACCTGAGGTCTCTAATGGTGGTATGTTTATAGTGCGGGTTTGCTAAGTGGATGTGCCTCTCCACTGGCTGTGCTGAATGGCAGTGCATTTACTGGAGGATAAAATGACTGTGGTGGTATGGTTGGCGAGCGCTGTGCACTCAGGGTGGGGGGATAGTGAGGACTGGGTGGGGGGGTGGATTTGAAATGACTGGCAGTCTATATCTGCTCACAGAGAAATTGTTTTCAAGAGCCTGTTACCCAATGGCAATGATTTGGAAGGTTGTACCAGGCTTGATTAGGCCGATAACAGCCCAAATCCTTTAGTCGAAAAAAATGACCCATTCTTCATACAGGGGAACGTGTAGGTGTGTTTTTATGATTGTTTTTATGATTGTACTTATATGTACATGCATAACCACATAGCGAAAATATAAAAATATAGGTATAAGAATGTGGGAATGAATATGCTTTCTCCATTATTAAGGCCCTTCTTGTCTACGGGCCCCAGAAAACATTTTCAGTTGCCTTCACCCAACCACACTGTGAAAGTTGTTAATATGTATCATATACTTGTGTATATTTTTGTTTTGTTTGCGTGAGACCTCAGTCCAAACTGAGATCTGTATATGCTTGGTGATGTCCCCTAGAGAAGAGACTCCGTAAAAAATGCCTCTCAGTGCACCTCACAGCACAGAGAAATTAGCACAATGTTTAACATCCCTGCAACAGAGCTCCAGGGCTTGCTAGGTTATTGCCTCAATTAATACAAGCTTTAATTGGCTTTTCACAAACACAATGACAATCAGATCCATGTTACCTACAGAGAACCACTCGGTTGCGATCGATAGGTCCCATCATCTGCTCCTCGTGAAGGAAATGAAATCACTTTGTCTCCTGGCTGAAGGCAGCTGCATGCAGGGCTTTGTGTTTGTCTGAGAGTCTGTATAATCCGGCTGTTTTAGAAAGACTGAAGATGAATGGATTCCCCAGCACACTATAGCTCATTCTGTCAGGTTTGCAGGCGGAGCGACTGCATCTTAAAGTTATCTTCAAAACCTTCCCTCACTTAGCCCGTCAGGCCCCTGAAATTCTCACCTCACCCTCCCTCTATCAAGACTTCAGACGTCTCCAGAGCGTCTCAGCGTCACAACAGACAAATCGTTACTTAAATTGCCTTTTATATATTAAGAGGCAAAATTCAGTTTGTCAAATCGTGTTTACCTTATCGTTCTTAATGCCTTCTTTTGCTTGTGTTTCTGTCTCTCTCACTCTCAGCATGACGTGATTCAGCCGTGAGACATATTTCATCTTTCTTTGTTGGTAGTAAACAACATCTCTTTCAAACAATTATAGCCTGTTGAATACATGGCCTGATTGGTAGTGCACAAGCTTTGATGTGTTGCCACTATATATATACAAGGCTAAAAATGAAACTTTAAAGAACAAGTCACTCACTTGAACATCGCCACATGAATTGAAATGAACTTGGAATGACTTTACCCAGGATCTGTTGATTAATGGTTCAAAAAGAATAAATAAAACTATAAAAAATAAAATAAATGCAAGAAATAAAAATAATGAACGGTGAATAATAATAGCCAAACAACATTTAGTACTAACAAATAATTTAAATACACATTTTGCTGCTGATTACTATATTAGTGTAGTTATTATTTTTGAAGCAAAAATGTGACTTTATTTTAGCATGTTAATATACTGTAAACACACAAACATTGTATACTACTGTTTGCTTGCTGGTAGTCCTAAGTGTAAAGCAGTGGTTCTCAACCTTTTTGACTCTAAGGCCCTCAAGGCCCTCAAGACCATATTTGAAGGCCCTCCTATTTAAGAGGTATATATACCCGCTAGTACTTCTGCCTTAATAAAAATAAATAAAATATGTTGGTTGAATGGAAAATGTCAGTTTCATGTTTAATGTACATTTTGTATTTTTGAGCATTTTAATTAAGATTATGTAAATGTAACTAAATTTAATTTTAAAACTTATTTGGGGCCCACCTGGAAGTTGGCTTAGGCCCTCAAGTGGGCCCCGGACCTCTAGTTGAGAACAATGGTTTAAAGTAAATAGTCTTTCTTATGCTTTTCACCTTAAAAAAATTTTTTTTTTTTAAAAAAAGACTTATTTTCATTTACAGAAGATGCCAGCACCACAGTAACTAGCATTGTTCTCCACTATTTTATATTTAATCTGCTTGTATTATTCTGGTTTGTAAGTTGCTTTGGATAAAGACGTCTGCTAAGATGAATACATGTAAATGTAACCTCAGCCCTAAGCTTGACTCTAAATCTCACCCCTTAAATTGGATTGGTTGATAGAAATGTTGTCTCTGGACTTACAAGTATGTTGATCCAGGAACATGTCCTACTTGAGTGAAACATGCTAAGCCTCTTTCTTTCTTTCGCTCTTGCTCTCTCTCCCTCCAGATGATGTCCCACCCTACTTCAAGATGGAGCCGGTGGCAACCCAAATCCACCTGGAAGGAAACCGTTTGGTTCTCACCTGCATGGTTGAGGGCAGCTGGCCTCTGGAGTTTAAATGGCTTTACAATGGTACAGAGTTGACGCGTTTCTCCCTGGAATACAGGTGACACTTCCTATCTTCCCACTGCTGTATGAGTGTTTCTGCAGCTATGAGCACTTTTGGCCCAGTAGACATTTTGAAAATGCACTTTTCACACTCTAACTAGTTAATTTCATTTCTACACTAATAATGTTTAACAGTGAACATACATGACTTTTTGTTGTTGTTGTTTTTTTTTTTCTTTTTGTAAGTCATGAACATTTCCAGCACAATGTCACATTTCAAATAATGTATTGCATTTAATAACATTTATAAAACAATAAAATCTATTCATAAAACGCATTTAAGAAGTAATAAAGAAAATAATGAAGGCCTGGTAAAAAGTTTCCAAAACCATTTTAATTAGACCTTCATATAACAAACAGAAAAAATTGAAATCTTTTAATTTGAATAAAAATCAACCCCTGGGTCACGAAAGTGCATGTAGTTGAAGAAACACTCATTTATCGCTCAGACAGCTTAATCATTATCACAAATAGAACATTAACCATGCTTTCAATTGCAACAAATTTCATTCCGTTTTTTTTTTACGGTATTTATTTAAATGATGTCTTCTTTCTTTTTAGTGAGTCAGGAGCGTTTGTGGATTGTAATCCTCTTGAGTTGTAGCGCCTCATTCCCTCTGCAGCCATGAAATCACACTCATATTGCCTCTCAGCTCACATTAAATGAGAATGAGATGTATTTCCTGAGCGATGCTAAGCCTCTTTCTTTCTTTCGCTCTTGCTCTCTCTCCCTCCAGATGATGTCCCACCCTACTTCAAGATGGAGCCGGTGGCAACCCAAATCCACCTGGAAGGAAACCGTTTGGTTCTCACCTGCATGGTTGAGGGCAGCTGGCCTCTGGAGTTTAAATGGCTTTACAATGGTACAGAGTTGACGCGTTTCTCCCTGGAATACAGGTGACACTTCCTATCTTCCCACTGCTGTATGAGTGTTTCTGCAGCTATGAGCACTTTTGGCCCAGTAGACATTTTGAAAATGCACTTTTCACACTCTAACTAGTTAATTTCATTTCTACACTAATAATGTTTAACAGTGAACATACATGACTTTTTGTTGTTGTTGGTTTTTTTTTTCTTTTTGTAAGTCATGAACATTTCCAGCACAATGTCACATTTCAAATAATGTATTGCATTTAATAACATTTTCTGGTGCAATAAGTGATGGTGATGGAAATGACGTTTTAATTTTGACATTTACACAAGAGTTTTTTTTCCGCATATTAGAAAAAAAATGACATTTTAAGAATAAATCTTTAATAAATTATTTAATAACAAATAACTCTTTTGTGTGGCTACCATTTCATGTTTCCTAAACACACTATATATATATATATAGCATTTCAAAAGTAGAAAATAAAATAATAAAGGCCTGGTAAAAAGTTTCCAAAACCATTTTAATATGACGGATATTTAATTTGAATAAAAATCAACCCCTGGGTCACGAAAGTGCATGTAGTTGAAGAAACACTCATTTATCGCTCAGACAGCTTAATCATTATCACAAATAGAACATTAACCACAGTTTCAATTGCAACAAATTTCATTCAGTTTTTCTGGTATTTATTTAAATTATGTCTTCTTTCTTTTTAGTGAGTCAGGAGCGTTTGTGGATTGTAATCCTCTTGAGTTGTAGCGCCTCATTCCCTCTGCAGCCATGAAATCACACTCATATTGCCTCTCAGCTCACATTAAATGAGAATGAGATGTATTTCCTGAGCGATCCCTGTTGTCCATGTTTTGTTTTATGTATTCTGCATAAATCTTGTATCCCTGGTGAAGGCAGTGCAGAATTATCCATCAAGAAATAGCAGGTAGCCGAGTACCTTGTGAATTATTTTCAATAGCTTCAAGAGCTATGTAATATTTATATTTGAAAAGGCAAAGTGTTTTTTCTTTCTCTCTCTCTGATCGCAGTGAGGTGGCTTGGCTGTTTTCTATTCCTGCACTCTTTGTACCTGCTGACCACAGGACTCCAGATGGACTCTTTCATATTTGCCTTTGCATTATAAGACGTCCTAATAGCTAAAAGTCTAAGCTACCCACAGTGTTCACTCTAAGTAGGGGTCGAGTCAGACGTGTTCTGGCCTCTTGAAGAGGTTCCTGCTCGCTACGGCTTTTCTGCCTGTCAGTCAAGACAATAGCAGTGCTTCTGACGCAGTCCACAGAGCATCTCCAAAAGATCCCTGGCGACTGAAACTTCCCAGCAGTCTCCTATGTTTCAGACACTGATGTGTATGTGTGTGTGTGTGTGTGTGTGTGTGTGTTTACATAGTTTCCTTTTTCTACGAGTGGGGACCTGCTCTCTTCTTTGTATTCCTCACATCCACTGATCAAAGAAAAAGCTTGAATCCTCTTCAGCAGGTCATACTAAACCTGCGACTGGTAATGCAGGAAAACTAGTATCGGAAAAAGAGCTGGCGGTGTAAAAATGAGGCAGCATTGTCTGGTTGAGTAAAAGTGCCACTGCCCACATGCTCAGCTCTCTCTTTATCACTCCATTTAACTAATAGGTCTTGCCACAGGCTCGTGACTGAAGCAGTGTGCGTAGGTGTAAAAACACACTTGCGTACTTCATGTTTTCATGTTGGCGGCCTAGTTTTAGTTTTTATTTCAATAGCATACATGACTACGATCACAGACGTTCAAAGCACATGATTAACCCATACCCAAGACCCCTCATTTTGCATTAACTGACTAAGATATCTTCAAAACCTACAGTCGTCTTAATGGGATATTTCTTTCATCATTTACACACCCTCATGTCATTCCAAACCTGTATGACATTTGTTCAGAATATCTTCTTTTGTATTTCAATGGAGAAAGAAAGACATACAGTTTTGGACCGGTATGACGTTGAGTAAAAGATGAAAGGAATATTCACTTTTGGTTGAACTATTCTATATATTATATATATATTAATAGTAGTCTAATAACAACGTATAACAAATTATTATTTTTTTTTTTTGCAAAAATCTCCCAACCCTATTTGGGAACTTTGGTTTTGAAAGGTTATAAAATGTGCCCCTAGTGGTCATTTTGCATTGAATATATATAAAGTACATAAAAGTAGAATGGAGACTTTGTTGTGTCCATTGTAAGAAAAGGGGCGGAGTTCAACATTAAGATCAATAACATGCATTTTAATGCAACATGCAAAACTAGATCAGGTTCAGCTCACACTTGATGCCGTGAGGGGCCCCTAGAAGTCAATTTGTACTGTACACGAGGGCCAGGTCTCCCAGTGGTCAGCAAGTGGTTGGCTTTCATTGTATATGGCTCTAGTGTTCAGCTTCCTTTGATGGTCTCGGGTCATCCAACCTGATGTTTTGTAGGCCCCTGTTAGTCTGAGGCCCCAGGGCCCTATCCATAATCCAACCCTGCCCACATCCACATAAATATTTCTCTCCTTTGTTGTGTTAACGGTCACTCCTGTGTTTTGTTGTGACCGCAGCTCCAGAACTGTCTGAGGACTCCTATCTATTGTTGATAAGGGTTCTTTCTTCAACAGGTTACCCATGAACACCCTGAGCTGGCTGAGTGTTGTGGCCTGATCTGCACTCGAGTAGAAGCTAGGACTGTTTGATTAATTATGGACCAATAAATAGCTTTTTTGGATCAAAGGCCATTTATTATAACCAGTGCTAGCTGCAAGCTTCCATGCTATGAGTATGAAAAGTAGCAAACAATGGTTGATGGGATTCCGATTTTCTTTCACCAGGTACGTCATTCCGTCACTGGATCGCTTCCATGCAGGCTTCTACAGATGCATCGTCAGGAACAGGGTGGGAGCTCTGATGCAGAGGAGTTCACAAGTCCAGGTCGCCTGTAAGTGTCACATCATATCCTAACACAATACAAACAGGAAATCCTAAAACTTTAAGTGTGGTCGCTTAAGATATCACACTTTTGCTAATAGAGCAAAAAGGTCATTGTCTGTTGTCGATAGTGTAATAATACATGAAGCACCGTTCAGAGAAGTCAGCGAATCCGTGTGACCAACTTGAACAAGTTGTGAAATCCACATAATTCTATTTAATGATTGGATTTTGTCCAATAATTGTAAATGTGATCAGAGCTTTAGATAAGTGATGATGATTTGAGGCAGCTTTAGTGCAAACAGTGTGAGATGATTAATGTACCAAAATTGAATACCTAGGTTTATGGATTGTGAAACATTTTGATTGGCAGTTTTGTTGCTTTGTTAATTTAGCACAGACAAATTAGCATATAGAAAAGCTGATGCTAGAAACTTGTCACGTTAAACCAAGTTCCCAGCCAACAGAGAGCATACTTTGGCTAACTTTCTGGCAATTTAAGAACAACCGTTCTTCCTGTAGCGTTAATAGAATGTTTGTTTAAAGTTATCTAGTCTTTAATAATGTTCTAAAAACTTTAGCACAACAATGTTATGTATACATCATTCATGGAATGTTTTTTTTTAAACATTTTAGCTGAATGTTCGTCTAACGGTTTTTAATAGTTACTAATTTTAGAACGTTCAGAGAACATTGAACAGTAACATTCTCATAAGGTTAGCAAAACGATAAAATGGAATGCTCCCTTAACGTTCATATTTAACCAATAAAAAACATAAGATAGAAAAAAAATGGATGTTTTGAAAGTTTAGAGAACATACATTCAGTAATTCATAGCACTATTGCTATTTTCAACACTATTTTCCTAATTTTCATCATACAGTCCACTGATTGCATAGTCAACAGTACATACTCGAGTGATCTAAACATTTGAAAAGAATGGTCCACGTACATGTCTATCCACACTCACCGTCAAAATACTTTGAAAGACTTGCACACTCAACTGAGTGCAAGACAGAAAACAAGAACACAGAAAATTAAGCCTTAAGTGTTATTTGCCAAAAGAGTCATATCACAAGATTGGAATCTTGTGTTTTCTGTCACAATGAGTCACAATGTCCCTGTTCTTGTTTTGTCCTGATTTGTGCTCCTTCTCTCTCTCTCTCTCTCTGTTTCTCAGACATGGAAGGCTTTGTGCAGGGAGAACGGTCCCAGGTGGTGTCGCAAGGAGAGGCGGCGTTGATCTTCCCCCCACAAATCCACAGCTTTCCGCGGCCCGGGATCACATGGTTCAGAGACGGGCGCAAGATCCCCCCCAGCAGCCGCATGTAATCTTCTCTTCATTTGTGAATCAGAGTCAACTTAATGGCCCTCGTTCTCACAGATAGGAAGTGTTTTAAAGCTTGTTGTTTTGCAGAACATCACAGTTATATATGACATGAGAATAAGGACTAAAGTTAGGAAGAACATTTTAAGGAAAATATAATTATATTTTCAAATGATTTTTTTCTTCTCAAACCTTGTCTGTGGTGCAGTTAATTTTGACAGCAAATTTTGATTTTGTTTTAGTCATAGTCTTTTGACTAAAATGCCATTTAGTTTTAGTCATATTTTAGTCATCTGAATTGTTTTTAGTTTTAGTCTAAATATTATAAGATTTTAGTTGACTAAATCTACAGTAAATTTCGTCGGCTAAAATCTGATGGGTTTAGTTACAGTGTAATGCATTTATTAAGCATTTCTCAAAAATTTCCAAACTCATTATATAGGTTTGATATTAAGGTTTTATCATGATAGACACCGATTTAACTGCTGTGACACACAACATGCCTTTATGTTAAAATTAAATAAAACCACTTCTCATAAAGAACA
>NW_015634012.1:969463-975553 GCF_001515625.1 Sinocyclocheilus rhinocerous | reverse complement strand
AGCATTTCTCTAAAATTTCCAAACTCATTATATAGGTTTGATATTAAGGTTTTATCATGATAGACACTGCTGTGACTGCTGTGACACACAACATGCCTTTATGTTAAAATTAAATAAAACCACTTGTCATAAAGAACTTTTTAATCTTTTTAATGAAATACCCATGGTTATATAGGCTAATTATGCATTCTTTATAGCAACTTGTTTACCATATTCTTCACTCTTTCAAGCAGACATATTCATTTCTATAAATAAATTTAGATTAATCTTTAGGGCTACTAAAGTTTTTCAGTCCCTACTGTTTACGTTCACTTAAGATGTAATTAACTGTGTTTACGTGAATACTCGTCAAAACGGACAATTCGACATCATTTTGTGTGCAATTCTCCGTTCATGCGACGTGAAAGAGTACTCGCGCGCTGTAAGACGCGCTTTCTGTATGTGTAAGCTTCAGGGTCTGCGCTCAGAAAACCGGAGCGAATTGAGTTCTATCTTGCGTCGTCAGATTTATCCATATGTCTGCTCTTCTCTTACTCCCACATATTAAACCTAAAACACCCCTGGCCAAATGCCCCCAGAGGGCATCACTTCCCACTTTGATAATTACTGTAGTTACCATATTCTGAACATCATATCCTTTCTTTTTCCCCAGATGTAATCTATCTAGGTCAGTGGTCACCAACCTTTTTAGGCCTAAAATCCCTGACCTCGGCCTTTATGAAAGACAAGATCTACCTATTGAAGAATTGATAGAAAAAGACATCCCAGATTGTACTTCAAATTTGAGGCCTTTTACTTTTAATTTTAATTAGTGATGTGCCGATCATAGCTGATTCCGAAAGTAACTTACTTTTAGCAGCATCAGTCGTGCGCACGCGCTCACACACGATCTCCCGGTTCTTACTTGTGAATTCAGTTCACTGGAGACTCGCACTAAACAGTTCATTTGAATCAGTGAGTTGTCGACTCGAGAACAGCTGCAATCGGTTCATTCTAATTCGTGAATTAATCGTTTGGTGCGATTTGCGAACCGATTGAAAAGGTTCATTGAAAAGAATCAGTTCGTTCTTGAATCAGATAGTACAGTAACGAAGTAAAACTACTCCGTTACTGTCCACCACTGGAGGATTGTGTTCCCCCACCCCAAAGCACAGACTGGAGAACATTCAGACACTGTTTTTCAGCTGTAGTATATGAGGAATCCCCAATGAGACGCTGAGCGTTGAGGCAGGGGTTATATAAACATCTGAGGTTCCAGCGGCGCTGCTCTGAGCTTAATTCTGTCTTGCTCTCTCTGTGTCTGTCGAGCGGCAGTAATGGTCCTATATGATGGTGAGAGGGCCTGACAGCATACGATTTGTTTGCCGCTTGCTTGTTGCTCCTTCAATGCATTGATATTCCACAGTGCATTTGGTTTGGACTCTGTGAGAGCCCTCACTCTAATTGTGCTGGAGTCGGTTTAATCTGGGCTGATCAGGCCTGTGGTGACAGATACACAGGCTCTAATCTCGCTGCACTCCAAGTGTCGACTCTCATTTAACCACACGCACTCACGCATGACCTGCATTTTAGCTCCAGCAATCCTAAAACACTTATCCACTCGAGTCTTCAATGCAAATAACATTACCATCCCAGCCTATTAAACAGTTTTCCTCAGGTTTACTGACGTGTTTGCCGCTTGCAAGTTGTGTTTTCGAGTTCTGTGACTAATGTTCTCTCTCTAACGTCTTAGAGCCCTCACTTTGGACAACACCCTTGTCATCCTGTCCACCGTGGCCCCTGATGCGGGCCGGTACTACGCCCAGGCTGTCAACGACAAGAACGGAGAGAACAAGACCAGTCAGCCCATCCTCCTGAATGTAGAAAGTGAGTTCTGAATAGAGAATCAACACACGTTTTGTGATGTCCACACTTCAAAAGATTGTCTGCAACCTCCTCAGGCAAGGATTCCCAAACTTATTTGTCAGCCGAACTCCTTACCTAGAATATTTACTTGTACCTCCTTAAATTTTAAGATTGTTAAGTCAAAAATGTATCAACACGTTGGTACCTTCACAGTTCTCATATGTCAGTTATGGTCACATAATATGCAGGTCAACAAACAACATATTTATGTATTTTGATTGTTTTTATTTTTAAATTATTTATTTATTCATTAATTGTTTATTAGGTTTTTCCATCACCCCAGTTTAGGATACCCTGCCCTAGGCAGGCAAGGATTCCCAAACTTATTTGTCAGCCGAACTCCTTACCTAGAATATTTACTTGTACCTCCTTAAATTTTAAGATTGTTAAGTCAAAAATGTATCAACACGTTGGTACCTTCACAGTTCTCATATGTCAGTTATGGGCACATAATATTGTCAACAAACAACATATTTATGTATTTTGATTGTTTTTATTTTAAAATTATTTATTTATTCATTAATTGTTTATTAGGTTTTTCCATCACCCCAGTTTAGGATACCCTGCCCTAGGGGGTCTATGGCAGTACTGCAGGTGGTCCATCAATTATTGTTTGATCTCAAACATATAATATTTAAATATATGTTAAACAAAAATACAATATTCAAATAGACTTCTACAATATTCAAGTTCAGCTAAATGATTCATCGCCCCTGTCACATTAAAATGCATTAACTAAAATTTTAATTATATGTTACTTATATATATTTACAGTGCTGATTACTTTCAATCTGTAGTCCATTACTGATTCCAAATTACATGACAAAAATTGTAGTTAGCAACGTCATCCGTTACATTGCACATTTTAGGTCATATAATCACACTGCTTTTTGATTACTTTTAGATTATGTTTGACCTAACTCGTTAATCACATTGATTTAAATAAGATAATCTTGTACCATACTGATATAAAAGCACAAAGGGAAAGAAAATATATTCCATTCGTTGTAATTAACAACATGAGGTACATTAAACATTACATTACACCGAGGTTTCCAAAGATTGGGTTCGTGAAGGAACTGCAGGGGGTTCGTGAGTTTAATGAAAAGCTAGAAGACTTTCTAAATGTATATAAGTGTTAGGCTATTTTACCAGTGTTTAAAAATGTAATATAATTTAGTTTCAAGTACTTCATTTTTGGAATCTGATTACATAATCCAGAATACATGTTATCAGTTACTTCCCAGCACTGTATATTTATATATGACCATCATAACAAGAATATTAATATACTATACTGGTCTAATGTTTGTAATAATTAAGATGTTTTAATGTTTCTGAAACAAGCTTCTCACCAAGGCTCACCAAAAATACAGTTAAAGCAGTAATATTGTGAAATATTATTAAAATAAATAAATAAATACATTATTATTTCAAAGCAAAAAAGTTGACCTCTGGTTCATAAATAACTTTATTTGTTAGTCTTTTTCATATTTTATTGCTATGAATAGTGGAAAGTAAACCTGAAATGATAAAGAATAGCATTGAAGCAATGCAAGCTGGACTCATTTGCTATATAAGCACCACTTCTCAATGTGCTGAAACATTTACAGTAACTTCTAGGAAATATTATTTATTTGCATATTGGTTTTTCACACTATCCAAACAGGTGAATTGGCACGTTCAAATTAAACAACTCCATCGCCCCCTAGTGGCTGTACATGACACCTAATGTTGTGCACACATTGGGTCAGACTCCAGATTTTCAAGAATCAATATTCCCCAACTCACTGCGCAATAGATTGCGAGTATGTGGCGTGTGGTGAAGCTTCATGGAGCTTTGTATGATAGCTGTGGTCCTGCGGTGCAACAATGACATTGTGATTAATCACCCTCATAAAAACAGCCCCTCTCTTTAATAGACCCCACAAAAACAGATTTATGAAAAAGAGAGGCAGACCATAAAGTCCCTCTGTGAGACCATGGCCTACTGTAACTCTTATCCAGGGGTCCAAGTATGGAAAAGGAAGCAAATAAAGGGGAATAAGATCAAGACGGAAGAAAAGAGAGATCACTGATTGAGGGCAGAGAATCAATGGACAGCTGAAGGTTTCCAGAAGCCGGCAAATGATTGCATGGCATTTAATCGTGTCGACGGTGTCTCTCAATCAGGCCCCATTCTGCAGTGTGGCACATTAGCAGAGGTATTACAGTGCTCTTACAGGAGGAGAGGGAGCATACAATTACATATATAATCTAAGCACATAATAGAAAGGGCTGTGAGAAAAAGACGAACAAGTGCTCTGAGCTTCAAGATTATCTTTATGTCTGCCTTCTTTCACTGCCTCCACCTTTACTCTGGCTTTCTTTTTCTCTCTCTCTCTTCCCAGAAGGAGATTTTATTGCTCAGAGTTTGCTCGTTCAAATGGTTTCTCTGGTTCTAGGTTTCACAGACTCTCAAATGGCTCCAGTGGGGTCATGGAGCGGCCATCCGCTGGATGACCACTGAGAAGATCACAAAATGTATACATACTGTAAAAGTGTAGAGCTGTAGATCTCATGTTAGTAGTAAAGATCACATGATTTGGGCTTGGAAGAATTTGGATGAGAAATGGTCATGAGATCATATACTGAAAACTCTTGCTTTGTTAATTTTTTGTGGTATAGTTTTGAAAGACACATGGGAGATTATTAAGGTGTTTTTCCTCAGAAGAAAAATCTCATAAGCAAGAGAATACATCAAAAGTCACTCTTTGCTCTTAAATTCACTGTGAAACGCTTTTGGTAATCCATTTACTTCAATATTTTCACATTTTCACAAACAGGATTAAAACAGGAAGAAATGCAGGTTGAGGCTTGGTTTTATTCATTGACATTTTATTAGGAAAAGATTTTCTATGGAATAACATATACCGGTAATCATGATAAAGATTGTAAACAAGCTTATTTGCAGCTGTAAACAAATTCTGATGCTGTCAGTCACAATTCAGTTTTACTCTATCAAAAGATCAAAAGTGTGAAGTTGGATTTTTTTAGGTTTTTGGAAGAAGGCTCTTATGTTCACCAAGGCTGCGTGTATTTGATTAAAAATACCATAAGAACATGTGAAAATGTGACATTTTATTACAATTTAAAATAACAGTTTTCTATTTTATTATATTTTAATATGTAATTTATTCCTGTGATGCAAAGCTGAATTTTCAGCATCTATACTCCAGTATGTCACATGATCCTTCAGAAATCTGATTATGCTGATTTGGTGAACTAAGTCTTCTTTAATGAATAGAAAGTTCAAAAGAACAGAATTTATTTGAACTGGAAATCTTTTTTCAGTTCAAAACGAGAAACGAGTTGTTTTTAAAACGAATCCCAAGCCGTTTCATGTTGACGTCACCATGAAACATTAGCATATTGCCCGCCCACTTGTTGGTCTTTTCCCGTTGGTCTTAATGACAATGCAAATTCATTCTTTGCCA
Source organism: Sinocyclocheilus rhinocerous (assembly GCF_001515625.1). Classification (NCBI taxonomy): domain Eukaryota; kingdom Metazoa; phylum Chordata; class Actinopteri; order Cypriniformes; family Cyprinidae; genus Sinocyclocheilus; species Sinocyclocheilus rhinocerous. The sequence continues at coordinate 970,172 of NW_015634012.1, read as the reverse complement.
CTAGGTTTTGGAGCGGTAAAAATAGCGGTTTCCCAGTAACGGCTGTACACAAAGTAGCACTGCGCTCACAAACGCCTCTTTATCAGGCATTACAGGCATGATGCGGACTAATCACTGCAGATTAGCTTCATGCAAAGGAGGGGTTTTGTAAAAATGAATCGTTAAACGAATCGTTTGCGAGTCGTTGAGCAACTAAGGTAAAAATAAATGCATATTATAAGACAATGAAAGTGTTTTTTGACCTTGCATTAGGGATGAGAAGATTCCCCGATTCACTCGGTGCATCGGCATAAAAAGTTAACGATGCGATGCATCGGTTTAAAAAGTGTATATCGGCTACAAGTCGGCATTTGTATCGCGATGCATCGTTTCTAACATATTTGCATCGGTAAAAAACGATTTATTTATATAAAATTACTAGTGGATGCACTATACTTTTATTATTTAGAAAGTGACCAATAATCTGTGACCAATATTTAATAAGTAGATTGATTTCTCCTCTCTAAACTGTTTCTCAAGCGCGCTCTCTCATCACCGCTGCTGCTGCGTGATTGTGACGCATCACAACACTACGGAGACCCAATGAAAAGCGGGGATTAAAGTCCAAAACCTGACTTGAAATAACCTAACAAATCAATCGGGGCTAAAGCGGTTCCATAAATGACAAATTAAGTTCACACAATCTCACTAATTTGTGCACGTTTATTTT
>NW_015634012.1:957497-969062 GCF_001515625.1 Sinocyclocheilus rhinocerous | reverse complement strand
AAAAAAAAGTCAAATAATAGTGTTCCTATTGGTCAGTGTTAGGTTAACTCAGCTTAGTCTGATAGTTAACCTGCTTTAGACCAGGTTAGTTTCCCAGTATAAGTTGCCACGGTGACTGAAGTTGATCTATGTTAAATTTGCTTTATGGAACCAAATCATTTGACAATGCGTCAGACTAACTGAAATAAGCCTGGCTTATTTGGTTAACTTGTCTTATGAAACAGGCCTTGAGGCATTAAAAGTGATCATATTTTCTCATCATATTGCATCGAATCGCATTGTGTTGAATCTAATCGAATCGAAATCGGATCGCATTGCATCGTAACAGGGGTGAATCATATCGCATCGCATCGGTAGCTGCTTCATATGTATCTTTAATGTATCGTATCGTTGGCTATGCATCGAGATGCATATCGTATCGGCCTCAGTCATGAGATGCACATCCCTACCTTGCATGCATGTCAACCTGTTGTTGGGGACTCCCAAAACCAAAATATGAACCTTTCATAACCCATAATAGGGGCACTTTAATTTGTTCCAAAAAAACAAAACAAACAAACAAAAAAAACTTACTGACTCTAAACAGTACTGTATACAAACAGCTATTTCGATTCATTTCTATTAAATATTCAGTATTTGAGTAGCCCAGGAAGCCAATTTACAGCTTGAGTCGCATCTTGTGCCACTACAGACAGCAAGTCGAACCAATTTAGGAGAAACTATTGAGATCTCATTTGTAATTTTCTTGCCTATGTGCTTCTGCTTCTCTTTAGACATTGGCGGCCCAGCAGACCCCATCGCTCCCTCTATTATAATCCCGCCGAAGAACACCAGTGTGGTAGTGGGCACGTTTGAAGTCACACTGGAGTGTGTGGCCAATGCAAGGTGTGTGTGTGTGTACACAAGCACTCAAAATGACCTCTATCAAACTATTAAAACCCAATTCTGTTTATTTGTTTCCTTCGGGCCACTCCTATCTCTCATTCCCCGCTTGTGTTTATCCGTATTTCTCGCTCTCTCTCTCTACCTCCAGGCCTCTCATTAAGCTCAGTATTACATGGCGGAAAAATGGAGTGCTGGTAAACCGAGGCCTCCGGGACTTTGGTCGCCGTCTGACCATCAGCGGTCCCTTGGTCAGTGACAGCGGCTACTATGAATGTGAAGCCTCCCTCCGGAGCAGCAGCGCCCCCTCTGTCAGCGCCGGAGCATATCTGCACGTCCTGGGTAACCTCACTTTCCTCCTCTTTGTCAAAATTGTGTTTAAAATGTGCCTTGTACAGAAAGTATTCATCACTGTGCATCATTTTTTCCCTTTTAATCTTCAAAAATGTCAACACAAAGGCATGCAAAAAAAAAAGAAATCATTCAAGAACCTTCATTTCTCCAAGATGAAAGACTCATCTATGAAAGTATTCATCTCTTAGGGTAAATACTAGCCCTCTTGCAGCAGTCACAGCCTTGAGTATGTTTCTTCGAGCCTTGAACATTTACTTTGTTTAATTTCTGCCCATTTACCAAGCAAATATGTTCCAACTCTACCAAATGAATGGAGAGGGTCTTATACCATATTTCAATTGGATTCAAGTCAAAGTTTTTGCTGAGTCATTGTGAAGCATTAACCTTCTTTTTAAACTACTTTACTGCTGTGTGCTTTTGGTCATTGCTCTGATAGAAAATATGCCTTTAAGCAAAACCCAGATATCTGGTGGACTGAAAGAGGTTCTCTCAAGGATTTGCCTGTATCCATGTTGCTTTTGATGCCAACAGCTGAAAGAAGACTATTATTATGAGTGATGGTAAGGATGGTATTACTTGGGTGTTGGACCAAAGACAGTGCTTTCCTTTCAAGCTTCACATAGCTCAAGTTTAGGCACAAGATGTTCCTCCAAAAGGTTTCACGTTTTCTCATCTGGATTTTTAGCAAACTCTGGGTGAATCTGGGCATCCGACTTCTATGGCCTTTTTCTAGGAAGATGATTCTGGGAAGAACTGAAGATTATTGATGTCTGAACAGTTTTAGATCCTCACACTGCTGCTGTTTTTTTTTGTTTTTTTTACTACTCTACATTCGTTCTCTGATAGATATCCTGGTCCAGGTGCTCAGTTTGTTGAGATACTGTCTGGGTTGTGCTGTGTTTATTCCCTTTTTTTATGATGAGCTTCATGGTGCCTAAAGAAGATTCTAAGCTTGCCAGTCTTTTTATAATCTTGTCTAGGTATTTTCCACACAGTAACTTCAGTAACAGTAACTTCATCTTGAAGTTCTCCTGGGTCATAAGAAGAGCACCCAGAGGAAAGAAAAATCAAAAGTGAGATCTCTTTAACATCTCAAATATTTCTCCTAGACAGAAATGAGTTTACTTTAAGATCGAATGGAGATTTTTTGCTTGAGTCACCTGCTTCTCAAACTTGTCTCCTGAGACAAAAACTCTTAACACTCTCACAGTTGTCTCCTTTAAAGTTTTAGAAGAGACCTCATCATCATCACACACTGCGCTCAGATTATTCTCCTTAGCTAGAGACACTGGATCTCTCACATTTGTCTCCTTCAAAGCTTTAGAAAAGATCTCAAGAACATCACACGCTGTGCTCAGATTTTTCTCCTAAACTAAAGACTCTGGTGGTCTCATATTTGTCTCTTCCAGTGTTTCAAACAAGATCTCAGTAACATCAATTCTCCTAAAGAGTTTTAGGAGAAACATCTGAGACACTGATAATACTAAAAAGAGAAATACATGAGAATCACAACTAAGTCTCCTGAGTTTAGAAAGAGCAAACAAATAAAATATTCCTATAATGGAGTCTTGATAGAGATTGCAGAAAGACAATAAAGAGATATTCTGTGTTTCTTCCACCACATTCTCAGTTTTGACTCTTTTTTTTTTCTCAAATATTTCTCAAGTCTCATTTGTGTCTACTTCTATTTCTCCTACGGAATTTTACGAGAAACATCTGAAATGCTGTTTATACTAAAATGAAATATGATATATGAGAATCTCATGTAAGTTTCCTGAGCTTAGGAAAAGCAACCACTGAGCAATAAATTTTTCCTCTGGGCAGGGCTGATCTCTATTGCTGTTTGTTGCACTGTTTTTAAGAAAGGTTTTTGTTTAATATCCAATGGGAACCTGTGTTCAAATCCTAAAGTACCATTCACAACCATTCAGCAGTTTGGGGTTGGTAAGATTTGTTTATGTTTTTGAAAGAAGTCTCTTATGCTTACCAAGGCTGAATGTATTTAATCAAAAATACAGTAAAAACAAAAAAAATATTGTGAAATTGTATTACTATTTAAAATAATGGCTTTCTATTTGAATATATTTTAAAATGTAATTTATTCCTGTGATGCAAAGCTGAATTTTCAGCATCATTGCTCATTACACATTTCAGTGTCACTTGATCCTTCAGAAATCATTCTATGCTGATTTGCTTCTTGAGAAACATTTCCTATTATTGTCAATGTAAAAAACAGTTGTGCTGCTTAATATTTTTGTAGAATCCATGCTACTTTTTATAGCTTTTATTTGAAATATATATTTTTTGTAACATTATTAATGTCTCTACTGACAATTTTTTTACTGCATCCTTTCTGAGTGAAACTTAATAAAACAAACAAACAAATCAATAACTTACTGACCCAAAAATGTTTACCAGTTTCACATACGGCTGATATTTAAATGAATATGTAATATGTAAAACACTTTGAGGGCCCTGTGATGACAAATTAATTTGTAAAAACTTTGCCAACTTGCCTGTTTAAACATATTTTAAAATGTACATTTTATTGCTTTTTTTATTGCTTTTATTCATGTTTTATAAAACATTTGCTTTGCTTTGCTTTTTTTTTCAGCTCTGAAAATATTTTATCCACAATATTCATTTAAAGCTTAATTATTAAAGGTGCAAATGTGCACAAGTGCCTTCTCAGTTTGAATGGGCATGACGCTTCTGCACATTATTAATGCATCTAGTGTGATCTGTCATATATCAGATAATTAAACACTCCACTGTACATACAGTACATTGTTAAAAAAAGAAGTGAATGTTATAATGATTTTTTGACAGCCATGATAAAATATGAAAAACCCTGCATGATTCATTTTATTCTGCAACAATAATGAAGTGCAACAGAGAAGGTGAATACTTTCTGAAGGCCCTGTGCATTCTCAATATCTCAGTGATATTGAGTGTTTTAGTTCAGTCTGGTCAAGACTACTCTCACGACTGACTCAACTGAACTTCCCCAGAACATCCCCAGTTTGTGAAGGAGCCCGACAGACACATTACTGCTGAGATGGAGAAGGTGGTAGACATTGCATGCCAAGCTCGCGGTGAGTTTGTGCTCCTCTGCTGTGTGTGTGTGTGTGTGTGTGTGTGTGTGTGTGAGAGAGAGAGAGAGAGAGACAGTATGTGTGGATGTGTTAGATAACACACCTCTTGCTATGCCCCTGCAGGTGTTCCTCAGCCAGATATAGTGTGGTATAAGGATGCTGTACCCATAAGCCCCGTGAAGACACCTCGTTACAGAGTCCTGGTGGGCGGCAGTCTGCAGATAAATGGGCTGCTCCCGGACGACACTGGAATGTTCCAATGCTTCGCTCGCAACTTTGCAGGAGAGATCCAGACGAACACGTACCTTGCTGTCACCAGTACGTCAAAGCACCATCTGGGCCTGTCAATAACGCTGTCTTCATTTATTACACTTCTCTCCTACATTCATCTTCTTCCTTATCTCCTGTCAGATGTGTCATTTTATAAAGCCTGTGTCTTATCAGCTGCTTTTACTTTAAGAAAGAAGGAAAGATTAAGAAGAGTGATTATTCCAAGTTTAAGCGTGAGAGATAGAAAGAATAATGGATGTTTTGTCTGCACTGGACAGGTCTTTATTATGTCCACCATTTATTTAATGCATATTAGACAGCTTGATAAAGACATCTTTGATGATTTAGTCAAGTTAGGGACCAATGGCTCTTATATTTTCACATTTAGATCCTCTGGGGATTCTTGTTATTATCAATGTTGAAACAGTTGTGCTTCTTAATATTTTTGTAGAAAAACCATGATACATTTTTTCCCAGGATTCTTTGATGAATAGAAAGTTCAAAAGAACAGCATTTATTTAAAATTGAAATCTTTTGTTACATTATAAATGTATTTACTGTCACTTTTGATCAATTGAATGCATCCTTACTGAATAAAAGTATGAATCTCTTTCAAAAAACAAACAAACAAAAATGTTACTGTCTCCAAACTTTTGAACAGTAGTGTACAGTATATTGCTGGAAAACAAACAAAAATAAATTCCAAGAAAAATACACACACATATATCACATCCGTGTTTACAGCTTTTAATAAACCAAGCAAAACTTCTGCTGCATATCAGTGGCTGTTTCTCAGAAATGGGGCATATTTGTATGTTTTATATTTTGTTATTTCACTGGAACAGAGAGCGGCCCTCGGAGTGACATGGTGAGAGAAAAACACAGCACCCCTGACTAGAGGGAAGCGTAATGCTTAATGTAATGTACTTTAAACGTTTTTTTTTTTGAGTGATTACACTTTTTAAATAGAGACATTTTTTTTTTGTCCAGGGTGAAGCTAAAACTGGACTGGAGCATATATGGTGAATTGGATTGAATCGGTGCCAGAATGTGATTCCAGATCATTCCATACCAATTTAATATCTGTCTACAACGATAATAAATCCAGAAATCCCCATCATTAATGGATCATCCAACAGTTCCCTCAATGAAAATGGCTTAATAAGCATACTAAATGTGTTCAGGAAACTCTAAAAATACAAAATAGTTTCTGTGACGTTTAAAGATAGAAGCGGGTTTAGAAAATATAATTAGTTCAGTATAACAACGATAGAAGTCAATGGAAAGTCTCTACTGTGTTGTGTGTGTGTGTGTGTGTGTGTGTGTGTGTGTGTGTGTGTGTGTGTGTGTGTGTGTGCGTGCGTGTTGAGTATGTGCATATGTGTCTCAGCAGCCTCTCTCTCTGCCACAGGTATCGCTCCAAACATCACGGCCGGCCCTTCTGACAGCTCTGTGATTGATGGCATGTCCATCATTTTACACTGTGAGACCTCAGGGGCCCCGCGGCCCGCAATCACATGGCAGAAAGGTCAGTCTCCAATCAGTCATCTCTCTCAAAGAAAGATATTCATCAGTGTCTCGTGGACTTATGAACATTAATGTATCTTTGCAAGCTTAGGGATGTCAGCTAAATTAAGTGTCCAATCAACAGTCTTCTGATGAGCTGGGGACCGTCTTGTCTGTTTGATCTTCTTTTTCATTTCTCGCTCTCTCTCCCTTGTGTTTTGCCATCTCTCCATCTTTGCACAGCTGATCGGGTTCTGGCAAGCGGCTCCGTACAGTTGCCGCGTTTCACTTTGCTGGAGTCTGGCAGTCTTCTGATCAGCCCCTCTCACCTGTCTGACGCTGGATCCTACACCTGCATGGCCAGTAACTCCCGTGGCATTGATGAAGCCTCGGCCGATCTGGTGGTGTGGGGTGAGTGCATGGCGAGTCTCATATAGTGTGGTCATATAGCGTGTGATTTCTATCGCAGTTTCTGACCACCCATTTCATAAGGGTCTGTCTGTCTGACCGCCATGAGAAGTGACCCACTGTTCGCTTTCTTACATCTACACAGTGTCCTAATCAAGGAGTCAAGGTTTGTCTGGTTAACATGGCCCAGTTAGTTGCTGCTAGCAGAAGTCAGTGATAAACAGTATAAGAGTGTCCACAATGAGAGGAAAAGAAAAGGAAAAATCTAGTTTAATACACAAGGAGTGTAGGACTTTTTTTTAATTGTATAAAATAATCTGAAAGCAACATTTATCTTTAATAATGTCTAAAAATATGCGTTAACCATTAAGTAAAAAGTAATAACATATTTTTCATGCATCTTAAATACATGTGAATATATACAGTACACATCCTAATCATAAAAAGGGGAGTAACACCAAATGACATTTTACAACTTGAACTAACCCTGATTTGTTATAAAACATTTGTCAAATTATCTGATATTTAAAGAGACTTTGACACACAGTCATGAGGGTCACTCTACAAACAATGTCACATTTTATGTTTTGGTTTGTCTTTTGTTTTGGTTTGTTTTGTTTTGTTTTGATTTTTGTTTTGTTTTGTTTTGTCTTTTTGTTTTGTTTTGTTTTGTTCCACCACATAATTTTGGTTGCACTGCTTGACTTTAATTTGACATTTTTGTTTTCAAATATTTATACGCAATATAGATATTTTGTTCTTTTTTTGTCTAGGAAAATGTTTTAAAAGATTATGCAGAATTTCTTAAAAAGGTTTTCTTTTTACATATTTAATCGAGGCATTTAATGAGGCATTTTTTTACTTTATGCCCCAAAATAGTATCAAAATACATAAGAGAGAACACTTTCATGACTGTGTTTCCTTTAAAGTGTAATAATGTCAAATGAAACGTTTTACTTCAAAGTTCATTTAAAACATTTTTGTTTTAACAATCTTCACTTATTTTGATGTGTTATATACTAACATACTAAAGCACATGTAAATTACTCGATTATAATTTTAACCTTAGTGTGTTATTCAATATTACATTTCGTGTATTTTGAATGTACTAAATTTCAGCTTCATTATTACAAAAGTATAATTACGAATATATTTAAATATATGACACAAGTTTAGTCTAGCATAAATGGTTATCAGTGCATTCGGCGGTACAGTTTAAACATATTTCAAAGACAATAGAAGTAATAATTACATTTTATACGAAGATGTATTTTATGGCTTACTTAAGTGGGTCAAAAAGCACTCTAAAGTTCAGCTAATTGCATTTCATATAAATGAAAACTATAGTACATTTTCATTTAATTACAAATAACATGCAATTAATTGTCCAAAAGCATTACATTCAGTTCACACTTAATTATGTTCTTTTACAATATATTATTCCCGTAATAAGTACTCTTTTTAAAAACAGTGTGCTTCTTTTTCACAAGGGAAGGCTGTTACATGTCTAACAGAAACTGGAAGGGTAAATCAATGCCATCGATTACGATACTACACTGTGATTTGTGTGTGCAGCTCGAACGCGGATCACTAATCCACCTCAGGACCAGAGCGTGATCAAGGGCACAAAAGCAGCCATGACCTGCGGGGTGACCCATGACCCGAGCGTCACAGTCAGGTACAACCTCCACCCTCCTCTCCATGTCTTTGTTGTCAACTCTGTCTAAATGTCTATTGTCTTTCTTTCTCTCTCTCTCTCTCTTTCTGTCACACCCTGCTTTATCTCGCTCCATCTTTGATCAATGCTAGCTTGTTCCATCCATTCATGTCCTGTGTGTTTATTACATTCAGTCTCATAAGACTTGATTTAACTGTCACCTGCTGGGCTGCTGTTATTCATTTGATCAGGGAAAACGGATGAATGTGTAAACAAAGCAATAACTTAGATGGAGACTTTAATTAAACGCAAGACAGACGAGATTAAATGGGGAAACGATGTGGCTGCAATTAAGAAGTGTTGGTGTGTATGTATGAGTGCATATATGTGTGCAGGACAATTTTCTGTTGTGTATATGCGTGTGTGTTTATTCAGTAATTAAACAGCTTTGCCATGTATTGTTGCTGTGAAGAAGAATATGTAAATAGGCCCCTGTTATTCACAGGCACATCTGGGAGAAAGGAGGAGTGGTTATTGACATGAAATCGAGCCCTCGCTTGCGTCTCGACTCCAATGGCACCCTACATATATCTCAGACCTGGTCAGGGGACATTGGGACCTACACCTGTAGAGTTACCTCTGTGGGAGGCAATGATTCTCACAGCGCTCACCTGAGAGTCAGGTACATATCAGAGATGCTATTGCCCAGCTAATTACCCACTGTGTTCTTTCGCCTTTTAGATTTACATTCTGCCACTGGTTTTCACTTCCTCTTGGACATCGTTTTGGTGTTTTGGATTGTATCTGTGAGCTTTGTTTTTCTATTGGGATTTAAAGAATTGAGACAATAGGTTGTTGAGAATGCACAATGAATAGTAAACAAACATCCAAACACTGCTTTCCCTTTTCTCACTCTCTCTCTCTCTCTTTTTATCAATGTTTCTTCAAGTAGAGAAGTGCATTGTATTTTATCTGCGTCATAAATAATGGTGAGTTGGCAAAGCAGTTGAGGCAACATTTATATAAACAAGAGAGTCAATATTTATTATAAAAACTCTGTTTATCTCTCTCTCAGCATCATTTTGTTTGCTTTATTGACATGACAAACAATTGTACATCTGTATTGCCAAATTGTTTGCAGCTCAGCAAATAGCATAAAAATAAATATCAAAGAATAACAGTTTATTTTATAAATATATGTAATTGCATATGTATAAATATGTGTACACTACCATTCAAAAGTTTGGGGTCAGTAAGTTTTTTTTTTTTTTTAAAGAAATTAATTACTTTTATTAAGATGCATTCAGTTGGTCAAAAGTGGCAGTAAAGACATTTATAATGTTACAAAGAGTTATTTTTCAAATAAATTATGATCTTTTGAACTTTCTGTTCATCAAATAATCCTGAAAACAAAGTATTAAGCAGCACAGCGGTTTTCAAAATCGATAATAATAAATGTTTCTTGAGCAACAAATCAGCATATCAGAATGATTTCTGAAGGATCATGTGACACTTAAGACTGGAGTAATGATGCTGAAAATTCAGCTTTGCGTCACAAGAATAAATTGCATTTTAAATATATATTTAAATAGAAAAGTGATTTTAATTTGTAATAATATTTCACAATATTACTGTTTTTACTGTATTTTGTTCAAATGAATGCAGTCTTAATGAGCATAATAGACTTCTTTCAAAGACATTAAAAAATCTTACTGACTTATGAATGGTAGTGTATATTTAAAATTGAATTGAAATGCAGTGTAAACTGCTGTAAAATGTGTGAATTATTAATTCTCACTTTTTATGACTTTCCTCTGGCTCTTTCTCTCACTGTAGGCAGTTGCCTCATGCTCCAGAGAACCTCATCGCCACCCTCAGCAGCTCAGAGAGACGAACCATCAACCTGACCTGGGCCCAGGCCTTTGACGGGAACAGCCCGCTCATCCGTTACATCCTGGAGGTGTCAGAGAACAGTGAGTTTTCTGGCCTGCTGTATTTTCTGTCACTCTTTACTCGTCATTCAGCTCTGGAGTCCATTCTCAATGTCTCTGTTGTTCGTGACAGACGCACCTTGGACTGTGCTCTTGGCCAACATCGAGCCAGAAGCCTCCAGTGTGATCGTAGGGGGCCTCATCCCGGCACGTTCTTACCAGTTCCACCTGTGTGCCGTCAACGACGTGGGGAAGGGCCAGTTCAGCAGGGAGACGGTGCGGTGAGTGTGGGACTCAAAAAGCGAGAAACTGTGTGTGTGTGTGTGTGAAATGTATATAATGTAAATAATGGTGCGTAGGCGTACAGACGAACGCTTAGGCTTTTAAAGTTTAAACTCAATTTGATAGTGTGCATGAACATAGAAATTTTCAACACATGCAAACTTTCAAGTTTCATGTTTGTCCAGTTCCTGCGAAATTTTTCTCCAGATGTTATGACCGATAAAAATGTCTGTACTCTTTAGTTAATAACTATAGTTAATTATTTGTGTAACTATAGTTAATTAATCGTGTATCTCTTAACCCCTTCACACAAGCGCTTGTGTGCGTCTTTTTTTGTCGTGCGTCTCTGTTGTTCGTGACAGACGCACCTTGGACTGTGCTCTTGGCCAACATCGAGCCAGAAGCCTCCAGTGTGATCGTAGGGGGCCTCATCCCGGCACGTTCTTACCAGTTCCACCTGTGTGCCGTCAACGACGTGGGGAAGGGCCAGTTCAGCAGGGAGACGGTGCGGTGAGTGTGGGACTCAAAAAGCGAGAAACTTTGGATCACCTTTTTAACCCGATCTCATGAAAGTGTGTTTCAATATCATGTTTTTCTGTTTCTATTTGGCGTACAATTTATACGCAGAAATTGGCTTTAGCGTGCATATGATACACAGTGGTTATGTTTAGGGGTGTGGGATAAGTGCGTATTATATGTATGTCAAACTGCATATCATATGCATGCAAAAACTGCATATTATATGCACGTCAAACACGTGTGTATCACATGCATGCCAAAAGTACATTTCTGCATAAAATAGCACGCCAAATAGAAACAGAAAATTGTGATATTGATACACTTTTTCATGAGACCGGGCTCCCTTTTCTATCCTCACAGCTAAGCCTGAAGGACGTCAAACTGTGAGATTCACTGTTAACAAAATGATCAGTTTCTTAAAGCCTAAATACGTTAAAGGAAGAAAATGTTCATGTAGCCAGTTTTTTGACTATAGCATGAAGTCTGGTCTTCATCACAGCTTTTTCAGGTCAAGTACTGCCCACTTTGACAGAAAGAGACCATCTGACTGACATATGGAAAGCTACCAATCACAGTTCACTTTATTACATGCCATTTAGAGTCAAATTTCTATGAAATATAATTTGCTGATGAGGAAAGATGTATATATATATATATATAT